>NW_022734652.1:71870-105247 GCF_011630105.1 Anneissia japonica | reverse complement strand
CCCCCCCCCCCCTTGGAAATAAGTCTTCTTCAGACTTTTGTGGGTTATTCTTGGTGTTTGCAATCAATGCAATCCAATCTTAAACTAGATATCTATGGCCTTGCTTACCTCACTGTCATTCCAGAACATCTTCAGTTCATATTCTGGTAGAATATCAGTTCTGTTATTTACATCATCTAGTGCCATTGTAGCAGCTGGAAGACATCCTTCTCCTCCATTCCAATTATCACCTGTCATTGGGAATATGCCGCCGATATTCAGTACAACTTTCTCTTCTGTTTGTCCTCTTGCAGTTGAGGAGAAACAAATGTAAACAATGATGCAGAATATGATGGCTCGTAATCTCATACTACTAGTCATTGTGATGTTCACCAAACTTTACTAATATGCAGATCACTTTGACTCAATACCTGTTAAAGAGAACCAAAAAATTGTGTATTGAGTATTCTGAAACCTGGTGGTAGACAAAAATATTTGAAAATTTCGATATTTGCAAAATAATTTTAATGAGGCCGAAATTATTTTTTAAAAAGGCATACGTTCATTTCTTGGGTCTAAAATAACAAAATGTCATGACCCTCTTGTCGAAAATGCACCTGCAGGGATGTTATTTTATATTTAATTAGAGAGTGTAAGAAATAAAACATGCTTGCAGAAAATGTACGATATTTTTTAAGGGCCTCATCTCCAAGGACAAGGAAATGTTCTAGCAAAGCCAGAGAGCAAATTCAGCAATGATTTCTTAAATAAGTGTGCTTGAAAATACTAACCATTTTTTATGAGAAAAATATATAAATAATTAACTAACTCACTAAGGCATTTTACACTCCAGAAGACTCTATAGCTGTTAACATAGGCTGTTCTTTTTCACTATTCATAGAACAAGTGTGTTGATTGATGGTTACTTTGTGTGATCGTGTGTTAGACCAAATATTTCTAACATCTAAAGTTAAATTATTAGCTTTAAAAAGCATGTAAATGTCAATTACTGCAAAGTAACAAAACAAATCAAAAGTATATAAGTCTCTCTGATCCAAGAAATTAAGAGTCGAAGAAATCTCTGATGGACGAAAATGTGAAATTACGGGTTATTATATATAAAGGGTTCACAGTAACATAGATACAACACTATTCACGAAACCATCACCATCATTACAGCAAGATTTATCATGCAAATCTCTCATTCATCACTTAATAATTGCATTGGGTATGAAGGAGTTCTTTTATGTCAGCTTTTGTTAAGGAAATTATCATTTTTTTACATGTAGTACGTGATGCATCCAGCAAAGCTGATAAAATGGGACTCAAAATTCTCTATAACGAAGGCTTTTATATAACAAAAAAATTGATTTTTTTTTTCTTCTAGAATTGAAGACCCTCAGAATTAACATCTCGACGATAATTGATTAACAGATAAACCGACTAATCAGCGAGCGTCATTTAGTCATGTGATCAAAAACTTTTTCTCTGACAGTTTAATTTTCTTAGACAGCTGGTTTAAACGTGAAACATACGTGAGCCTAGGCCTAGATGTCTATGCTTGGTTATAGATAACCAGATTTACACGAGCAGTGCGCATCAGTGACTTGGCCTTTGCCGACAACAAGATTGACTGAATGCAGCTTTTCCCTCTTCCTTTGGGAGCGAAATACAGAGGCTTTTACAACAATTTCCCATGAAATAAATTAACACTATGAATATATGATTCATTTGCATACCGCCTACCCTGAATTCTCTTTCTTAAAGAAGGTTGATAGCAAAGAAAATCTTTGCTAACTCGGTAAAACCAGCCGCCATTGTCTAAGGTTTTCGTGACATTGTGGGCGGGGCTTCGTGTCCTTGTCGACGGCAACGTTCACTATAGAGTCACAGTTTCACTCCATAAATAATAATTTCAACAGATCTACTCGTCTTGTACATTAAATTAATGTTCACTGTTTTGCATCGGCAATTTCAGGCCCGTAGCGCGACTTAATTTGTGGGAGGAAGGTTCATTTCCGTGGAAAGTGGACCCTTATCTCCGATACTCTAGAGAACATTGTAAATATATCTACGAATATCAATTTTTCGTTTTTAAATGCGGACCTTCTCCACTTTTTGGGCGGTTCGTCGTAATCCCCTTAACCCCCCCCCCACGCTACGGGCCTGAATTTGTTTTACGAATAAGTTACATCATACATTCCTAATTTGTAAAGATCCATTACGTCATGCAAATCAGACTGTTTAGGAAGAGCAAGAAAAGAAAGAATTTAAATACAATAAATGCAAAAGGAATTGTTTTTCATTTTAAAGTTCCTTGTTGTAATTTAAAATACTATACATTTTCTTGCGTAATCTTGCTAACTGACAGACAAGGGTGAATACATAACCTTCCTTGTTGGTGGTAATAAATAAGAATTATCAATTTTTTTTTTTTTTTATTATTATTAATAATTTTAACCATTCTGATAACAGAATAGTTGATGGTCATTGATGTGAATTGATTACGTTGACATTTTAACAAACAAGGCAGTGAAACTAATGATGTTAAATAGTATTACTTACAAATGATATACTGTATCTGCACAAAATGATAAAGTATGATTATGATTTATGATGGAATATTAAGGAATTTCATTCATGCAGATTCCTTTTTTCTTGTAAAACAGAGCAAAGATAATCACAAAGTTTATCACCCTATCTAAACTGGAAAAGTGCTGAGGGAAGGAGGCCTTTATTTTTTTTTTTTTTTATTTCGTGAAGTCAAATATCACCCTTGTGTTGTTTGCAGGTGCATTGAAATTCAAAGTAAAACATGATTGAGATAAATACAAACAATATCTATAAACTATTTAATAAAAAAAATTGGGGAAAAATTTTTCTGCAAAAAAAAAATTTCTTTTTTCAAAAATATTTTTTTTCAGTACCATAGAAGACATGCATGCAAGGGTGATAAAACTAATAATTATTTTTATTGCGCCTTATTTCCTATTTTTCTGCTTGCTGGGTTGTAGGTTACTCATTCGTTAAGTGCATCATGTAAACAATTCAAAAAGGTCTACAGTTCAATTCAATTCAATTCAAATTTATTCAAGCATAATTCAACACATTACAAATAACAAAACAATGAACAATAAGAAGATAATTAGTAAAACATTTACAGTTCAGGATAACCCCAAAAAACCGAATCGGTTTATTTCCGTTGGGGTCCCTAAAATCTCTAGGTGGGTTCACATTAACAGAGTATTGCCACAATTGCCAGCTTATTCACTAGTGTACCAAGTAGTTGATGAATATAATTATTATTGCAGTAAAATATTTTATTTAATTAATCTGCAACAATAACAATGTTGGATGAACATATTGACTATGAGCGTTGAAAGAAAAACAAGCAGAAATCAATTTAATTAGAAATTAAATTTTATAACTTAATAGTTAAAGCTATAGAACTGTACTACTACTACAACTAACTGTACTACTTTATATCATGCACCTTGGTAGGTATGTTAATTGCATACAAATTGTATCAAGGCCATGTTCAATGTGACAGCAAGAAGCTGTTCACACAGATCATTTAACTTATTCATGTGAAAGCTAATTTAATTAAAATCACTAATTGTGTTCAGTGATCAGTTTTACAGTAGAGTCAGATAGAATGACAAAATAAGCACGCAAAATTGACCATCACATGACCAAGCAGGAGTCTGATTGGTCTACCCATGGATTTTGGTGTCTCCCGCTGGGCTTCTTCCTGCCTTACCAACTGGCTCAGCCACAGGATTACTAGGAGTTAGTCAACATCCAGATGACCGTAGTCCAGTTAATGTGAACCCACCTAGAGATTTAAATGTGATTGAGTGTTGAAAAAAAACAAATTGCAGTAAGCTGGGGCAAATAATAGGTAATGAGAGTGCAGTATAGTGCAATGTGTTTTACCTGGTGATTATCTGGCACTTAGAATTTAATTAAAATCACTAATTGTGTTCAGTGATCAGTTTTACAGTAGAGTCAGATAGAATGACAAAATAAGCACGCAAAATTGACCATCACATGACCAAGCAGGAGTCTGATTGGTCTACCCATGGATTTTGGTGTCTCCCGCTGGGCTTCTTCCTGCCTTACCAACTGGCTCAGCCACAGGATTACTAGGAGTTAGTCAACATCCAGATGACCGTAGTCCAGTTAATGTGAACCCACCTAAAGATTTAAATGTGATTGAGTGTTGAAAAAACAAATTGCAGTAAGCTGGGGCAAATGATAGGTAATGAGAGTGCAGTATAGTGCGATGTGTTTTACCTGGTGATTATCTAGCACTTAGGCAATTATTTCTGGTAATAGGAAGAGTGAGGCAAGAAGCCAACCTGCATAATGATCAAATATGTGTTAACTTGCACTGTACATGCATGAACAGTAGCACAGAATGGTTTCTCAAACTTGGTGTCGAGGAGGAGCATGTTCAAATCCATTGCTGTCCATGATTGTGAGGGTGGGGGGGGGGATACTGTAGTTAAATTTTTATCTCCATTCAGGAATGTAAATGAAGATTTATTGTACCCCATCCCATTTCTTTTTAATCATAACATAAAATTAATAGGCCTAATTATAATAAATCATTTTTGACAATTACAAAAAAAAATTCAGCACTGCATATTCTTAAGCAAAACTGATATCCTCGCGTACCTCTATTCTGGGTTTAAACGTGTATTTCGTAAAATCGATGACCGGATCAAGTACAATCCTACTGACTTTCAAAGTTCTCACCTGTGCACAACTATCCCTACCTTCTTGACCTCCATCCTAAATATACCCTTTTGTTGTTCCATTCAATCCTCTCACCAATGCCTTCTATCTATTCCCTGAACCAACTTCAAAACCATTGGCAACATTTCACATTTTCACATTTGCATCTACTACTCTCTGGAACTCTCTCCAATCTTCTACAGTACAAACAATATCCACTTTCAAAGCTAACATTAAAACATTATTTTTAAGGAAACATCAAAACAGCATACAATATGTAGAGGTCTTAACAATGCGTTATATAAGTCTACCATTGTTATTATTATTTCTAGTCTATATTTTATAATTAACAAGCTTACAGTACATCATTTATTAAAAATGTTGTGAATTTATGCGATTAGTTAAAAACCAAAAACCACAGAAAAGTTGATGTTCCCCGCTCAATCAGGCAAACCCTGTTACAGTAAACAACACTATCCATTAGCTTCAGTAGTAAGATCTGCCTATAATCTTAAAGCCAGAATCTGGAGGCGAAAAAAAATTGATATGTTTTGCAACTGAAAACACAAAGATATGACAAAAAACTTGGAAGAGGTTGATGAGATACTTTTTTATACCTTTTTCCCCCATTTTTGAAATGTTCAAAAATCTGTATCTCATTAACCGCTCCAGAGCTTTTTGTCAAATATGGTTTTTGTGTCTTTAAAAAAATCAGTTTTACAACATATCAAAAAAAAAAAAAAAAAAAAATTCCGCCCGTGCCTAGCTTTAAGCAAGGCTTTTATCACCTATACTTTATAGTAGCTTACTGTATATGCCTACTGTAGTCTAATATTGTGACATGAGGTAATCAGCCACATATTATAATACACATCATATTGACCTTCATACAGTACATCAACTTCCAATCAATTTACATACTCCGCATTATTTAAATGCTTGATACAAGTATAGTATATTTCAATGACACTGAAACTGGGATTGTATTATTTTTACAGTACATTACAGGCTGTACTTATTATTTATTTATTTTTTTTTTTTTTTGCTGTGTATTCTTATTGTGACAATAGTAGTAGATTTTTTTATGTGATGCTAGTCAATTCATTTCAGATATGCTAAAAATAGTTAACCCAACCTTATTTTTTACGGATTACTATTACGGATCATAATTATAGGCCTACTAATTTTAGAAAATCCATCCATACACGTGCACAAAAAAGAAATACATCGTAGCACCATTTTTTTAAGGTTTCAATATTGGCATTTTTTAAGTTCTCATTTACGTCCATTTGATTAAATATTGTAAAATGATAAATTTAAACTAACACAAATCTACAAAATATTGGACGCGGACCTGTCACTCTACAAAGCACCACATTTAAGTATTCATTATCCAAATTACATTAGTACAGCACAGTGGAATGAGAAGAGTAATATTAATTCAGTATGTAGTAGGCAGTGGAACCATGATGGAATGTACCACTTCAGTGAATACAGCAGATACAAACGTGTATATGTTCACTAAATACAGTATAACAGAATAAATATAATTATTATGAAGTGCGCATTTTATTCACTAAAATAAATCAATGCGTGACAAATAAGGAATGTCTACATCTATTACAACATTTTAGCCTATATTGTACAATCCATTATTTTACTATTCTTTACCAGTAGGCCTATCTTACCTGCTTTAACATTATAAACAAAATTATTATTGTCTCCCAGTTGTTAAATCTAAAAAGGTCATTTGTCTTTCATTTGCAAAGGTTTTTCTAAAATTATAGTTAAGACGTAGCAGTATTCTATATTACAGTATGCTTTTATTCTTTTATGTATGGCAATGCTTGCAGTATTTGCCGAATTGGCTTCACAGAATGGTTATAATGATACTCTTGGCGCGGATCCAGAGGGGGGTGATGGTCGCCGACGTCCAGATCCTTCACCACCCCCCTTGGCCAATATTTTTTTAGGATGTTCGAGGAACAGAGAGCAAGAAATTAGGTAAATTATCAGGTGCGTCCAGGAACATACTAAATATGACAAGCTGATGCATGTAGATAGGTTGTACAGAAGTTTGTTGAAAGTAAGTAGCAAGATCTGAACTTAATGCATTAATCAATGGAAAGCCAGTGAAGGTCTCGGAGAACAGGGGTGATGTTAGAGCCACGATTTGTGAATGTTATAATGTGTGCAGCAGAGTTCTGAAGCACCTGGAGGCTGTAAATTTGAGATTTAGGAAGTGCGTAAAAAAAGAGAAGTGCAGTATGAGTGGTTTAATCACAGCTGTTGAGGGAGGTATGGGGTGCTTAATTGCTAGAAGCTTGTTAATATATACCGGTAACTCTTAACAAACAAAATTTTACATCTCGTGGCCTCACAGTCAAATTACTTATAAATTACAATTTTTACTATTACAAAAAGAACATATTCACAAAATTACAATTTTCGTTATTAAATACAAACACTGTATACAGTGGCGGATTTAAAGGGAGGGAGACTGCAGTGGTGCCAGAAATTTGCTGAAAAGGGGTCTGACACGTCCGACAGAGGGGTCTGAACACAGGGCCAGCTAGAGCCTCGGAAAACAGCCTGGAATGAACAATTTCTGGTGGGTTCACAAGGAGAGTTTATATGGCTTAGTATGGTCTAAATTGTGCTTTTCAGACCACAATATTAGGGTTTAGCAATCAAAATAACGTTATTTGGATAGGCAAATTTAATATATTAATTTTTATTTTCGATCAGACGACCTAGTTGTGTCGCCGGATGACAGACGACACGGTCGGGGGTCCAGGCCCATCCCACGGGGTAGCAAATTCCCCTGCTGCTGCCGCTGGGGTAGAGCAGGAGGGGAGGGTGTAAGGGGCACACACCCCTCCATTCTTTGTAAACATTTTTTTTTAAAGCTTCGGAAAATTCTAATAAATAGCAAAGATCAAATTAATGTAGGTGTTAGAGGTTTAAGGGGATTTACCCCTCCACCCCTCCCTCAGGAGATCTTCCTCAAAACTCCAACTCAAGTTCGCACATTTACGCCCCCTCTACCGGGCTGGGCGCCCCTGGTCCAAAGTTTGTACTTTAATAGCCAATCAATGAATTTGGATGTAATTATTGGAAGACAAAATTATTGAAGAGCGACTGTAGGCCTAAATGAATTAACATTTTCCGACAATAGTGTAATATATAAATCTGTTTGGTTTAATTATAAATATAAGATTTGATACTCACAGTTGAATCAGTGCGCTTAAACACTACAGTACAGTACAATATAGCTAGCTAAGTACAGGTATCTGACGATGTCGGAACACGGGGAACAGCTCGCTCGGTCAAATAAAAAAATTCACATCGAATGGCAGGAGAGGTTGTAGGGTAGGCCTATCAATCAATAGGCTGCGTGAGATGAGTGCTGGTGAATTAAAACAACAAATACACTGTCGATAGAAATAAGACGTTGTCGCTACAAATTCATTTTAGTACAAACCTACTTGCCAGCATGTTTGTGTAGATATGATGTGTTTGTATGTTGTCAGTCAAAAAACCATTAGAGCGTATCGCGTGTAAACGATATAAATCAATTAATAATGCTATCTTTTGATATGGCGTGAATAATAATAATGAAATTCACACACAGAGGGCAGTATACTCATTCTCCTTATCATTACAGCGCTTTCTTGGGGTTTGAAAATATGAGACTCAAATTCCTGCTTGGTCCTGGAAAAGGAATAGAAAATAAAACGATGGGCTCATCCCTAATTATCTTCTTTGATTTAGGGGGGGCCGGCCCGGCCCCGGCCCCCCTTTTGGGAGGTAAAAAAAAGGGGAAAATGAAAAAAAAGAGCGAAAAAGAAAAAAATGATAGCCCAGAATGCCTCAAATGTTATGTTCGGGCGTCTAGAACTTTATGTAGGATATTGATGTTCTCCCAGTTTGGTATGTGATTTTAACGGTGTAAACAAAATCAAAAACATTGTAGTTCATCCCAAAAACAACATAGAAAAGGAAACCACATGTAGGGTCGTCTATGAGATTGGATGTAAAAATTGTGACAAATTTTATATTGGCAAAACGGGCAGGGCACTAAAAACGAGAACAAAAGAACACATGAAAGATGTAGAGGAACATAACGGAGTAAGAACAAAGGCCGGCAGAAAATCCTCATCTACACAATTACACAAATCGGCTATAACGGATCATATGACGCAAGAAAATCACATACCAGACTGGGAGAACATCAATATCCTACATAAGGAACAAGGGTGGCTAAAACGGAAAATTAAAGAATCAATATGTATTAGAAAATAACGCTACAATGAATAGAGACGAAGGCGCACATCGCCTTTCACACCTATATAATCAACTGTTAAAGACGGCTGGAGCGGCCCACTACCAATGAGCATCGGCGGAAACCCTTCTCAGATTCTGACGAAGCCTTACTGATAGCCAGGCGAAACTGTCAACAACAAAAAACAGTGAGTAATTGGTTTATCACAAGGAATTATACATAATTATTGCTATTTGAAACCAGATGAAACTATTTACCCAATTATACAGTATATTGCTTTGTTGGAAAAGGAAACAGTGAGGCTTAATTTACCAATTACCTAGTCAAAAAGTACTATATTTTTATATATTATAATAATTGCAATTAAAAATTAACATATTTATTCGAATAATTGCCCTGCTTTGAATAAACGCTCCCTTGAATAAACGCCCTTCTAGAGATTTATTTGGAATAAACACCTTCCTCGAATAAACACCTTGAGGCAGTTTTTTATTTCGTCAAATAAACGCCCCCTAAATGACAAAATCTAATGGAAGCAGCAGCATTCTCAACACATTCTATTAATGTTCTACTCCAGTAGAATTACATTTTTTCTAATCTGGTTGGGATCAATAAATCTTTATGATTAAACAATAACGTATTTTGACAGTAATTATGTGTTGTAGTTTCCAGTGAAATTATGGGGCGTTTATTTGAGTATATACGTATCCATTTTACCTTTTCTCCCATTTCTTTATTCTATCTATTCTCTACTTGCTTATTTCCTTTCATTTCTATACCGATAATATTAAATCATTTGAACATCATAAATACATAACCTTAACCTTTAAATAACAAATGAGGCAAGTACCCCTACAATATATTGTTGGTTTTTATTGCTATACAAGAAGTATTTATCTTTACAATATTTAATCATCTCTATACATTCTAAAATTTTTGAAAAATTATTTAGTGGTTTAAAAGCACCTTAAGATGTTGCAGCTTTCTGTTTGAATTATTAAACAATTAAAAATTGGTAAATGTAACTAGCATGAAGGGGATGTTGTGACTGTCAGAAACAACCTGCACAATTTCACTCTTCAAGCCAACTGGGGAAGAACAGTTACACTGTGGAATAAAAAAAAAAAAACAATAATTAATCAATACAATATATGTAGAAGAAAATAGTCCAACACAGTTTACGACAGTGTTAAAAATAGGCTGCAGCAGGACTGTGTGTCTACTGTTTGACATTTTTTTTTTTGCTACTTTTGACTCATCCATGCTTTCTGTGTTGGCAGTTCACTAGAATATATACCAGATTGCTGTGACTTTTTAATGAACTTTCTAGGACAGGTCTTATTGAGCAGCTTTCTGTGTCGTCAACTCAACTGATAACTTACTGTAACAGGACAGGTCTTATCTAGAATGGCATCATATTTATTTCGTAGACTTGCTTTTCATTTTTTTCTTTAGCTCATGACCCATCCCATCATTCCTCCAACGGATTTACTCTTACAAGGTTAACTGCCAAATGACAACAAAGTTTATACTACCACTCTGGAGCAGTAGACACAAAAATTATAAGGAAAACTATTACAATAGTTAGTACTTATATATGTTCCACTACACAGCAAAGTACATAAGCAGTTGACACTTACCAGATACTCAATAGGTAAAATATATCTCTCCTCAAGTACATTCAAATATATTTATTTATTTATTTTATTTTTTTATTTTATTTTATTTATTTTTTTTTTGTCGTCAGGGAGTGTTATGTAATATTAGGATTCAATAATATTAGTTATGTAATGATTGGAATTTGTATATCGATGCCTTATATTTTATAGTGAGCCTGCTCTATGTCTCAACTTAGTTTGACAGTTGAATGCCCAACAACATTATAAGGGTATAATAATCATTGATTATACCAGCGGTCATTCTATAGTTACAACATCTTACCTCCTTGGACAATTACTTATACCCAAACATTCCCAAACTAATAAACTAAGAGTAGGTAAATAGAGTCAACAGGTGATTTAAATCATAAGAATTTCTCTATAATCCAATCAGAAATCCCCCCAAAAAATGGTCTTTTTTAACCACACTGCCAATAGTAGAAGGTATATAGAGGAACACAATATCACTAACACTCAGAAGACACAGAGAGATACACACTTGGAAACTGACTCTGACTCTAATCCGGTTCTAACTTGCAATACCATATCAACTGCGTAATCTGGAGATTAGTCAATTTGTATACAGTATATTATTAGTACAGCAGATATAGTATACTGAATAAAGGCATTGCAGCAAAGTATCAAGAACTCATCATACCAACAACACCCATCATCTATCTTACAGGAGGTCTATACATGTAGCTTGGATGTCTGTTTTGAAGCAGGGGCCAAATGACTGTGTTGTAAGCCTGCATAAATTGAATACCACCAGTGGAATTGTTGCGTGAAATATGTCTGTCTACAGTATATACTATTTGTTTCATAATTATGTTTCGAAGATAATAAAGACACTTACTCATCAGTTACAACGCCTTCAACTCCTTTCTTGATCATGTCTTGTACCAGTAATGGATTCTTGTTATCTTCTCCCCATATGAACAGGTGAAGGTTGGCATCATGAATAAGCTTAATAAGAGATTCGTCTCTTACATAATCATCAACGTGTCCCACTAAACCCTAATGAACAAATATTAAAATTGCAAGTTTATTATTGGCATAATAAATTCATGTCAAAATACTCAATAGTTCTTTTTATCAAGCAAGCTGCAAAAGGATACAAGATTGAAATTGGCTACAGTATCAATAAAATATGGTTCAAAATGCACCCCAACAATCAAGCATTGAAAGTAAGTTAACATTTTGCATAGCAGTGGCAGATCCAGGAATTCGAAATAGGGGGGGAGGGAGGATTAGATTTCCCCGACGAAAGCAAAGTGGGCGTGGTTGAGCTTCGATTAAAAGGCTTCGAAAGTGGTCCAGGGGGCGAAGACCCCGAAAATTTTGACAATTTAGGGGTTTCAAAGCCTTATTTAATCGATTTTAGAGTCTACTAATATGTAGAAAATACACATAATTTTGTTTTCTCTAAGACAAATTGTGCTTTTTTTCCCGGCGCCCCCCGCAGACGCTACCCCTGAGGCACATTAACTCTATATTGCAAGTTGCTATGTTGACCAATATGGCAGGGATGGCAGCCCGCATTACATTCACGTAAAGAAGACTAAAACACAGTTTATCAACAATACAAGCTGGTTATAAGCATTGTAGCTGAATGTATTTATGAGAATGCTTCCACCACTCACCACAAGTTGTTCCGCCAAGACCCAGTGCATGGCAGAGTGTACAGTAGCAATGCGAGGGTCTGCATACTTAATGTACTTCTCTGTGGGTCCACAATGAATCAGCATTACTGGGAAACGATTCTGCTTCATGCATACACTGTGAATATCAATTGATTGGCACAACTTATAAACACAATATTATAATTGTTCATTTGACATCATTTGGAGAGAACAACTCAATATAATAATAAAGGTAAAGGAATACTTATAAAAGTATATAGTAAAGTTTGATGAACAAAGACATCTAAAAAACTTTTTTATCAGAAAAAGCCTACATGAAATGCATTGCAAAAATGGTGAGACTTACAGAGTGCATACATCAGGATCAAAGCAAGTGATGATGATGTTGCGAGACTGAGCATGCTCAATGAGTACTTGTAATACATTGTCCACCAGCACTGACATGTCCATGCTATAATCTGGACATTCATTTGTTCCATCCTGCAAGATAGCACAAGGCAACCCAACTTAATGATATTACCTAAATGCTACTGTATTCAATTGAATTATTTTCCAGATGACATATAATAGACTATTTTAATCGCTCAGTCTGTTGGATTTTATTGATTAGTTATATGTAAAAAAACTTATTCTAGTGCAGAAATTGTAAATAAATTAACAAAAAACAAAAAAAATTATACGTTCTCACAAAAAAAATGTAACTCTCTTGAAATAAATAAATAAACACACCAACATTATACTGTAGCTTTAGTCATATTTGTAAAAAGAAATTCTTTGAAATTATTATCTTATTGAGCATTTATATAATGCATTTCGTTAAGCGACAATATTTTATCCCTAGTCATTAGACATACATTCTTTGTATTGCCTCCGCCACCGTGCAGTTGCAAATAACCATACCAGGCATTCATTTGCATTCATTCCTAGGTGGCGAGAAGCAATGCAGAAAGAGCCTTGTCAAGAACACATACCTGTATTGGTATTAGCATGATAATGAGATTATGACAATACAGAATGAAGGTAACACTAAACTTACCACATTATGCAAAGGATACTTGATCTCGACATTAAAAGCCAGCTGTATTGGAGTGTTCTGCAACACTTTGGTTAAAGGAGGGAACAGTCTGTCACTATCCTTCACATCTATTAAAAATCATGAAAGAACAATCAACCATTGATTATAACCTTAAAATATGTTAATTGCTAACCATAATTAACACTGTGCTTTCCACCCTTCTCTTACAACATATCATTTGTAGGTTTGTTTGCACTAACCTTAAATTGGTAGTAATTAATTTAAAATTTCTGTAGTAAAATGTTTGTAAATAAGTGAAAACTGATGATTTGTACTATAAGAAATCAAATTTTAATATTACTTTCATTCCTCTTGGCAGTATGTGTTGTCTGAAAGGAATAAAAATAAAACAAATATTCATTGGTTGTGACAAACTAGTAACATAATAAAGTGTTGACGTAAAGATGTACTGTCCCCTGATTATTGAGATCATGTGTTTAATTCCTGCAACAGTAACAGGATCTTGTTCCCAAGACCAAAAGCAATTCAGTCCCTAAACTTCATAATGAGACATGCATACAGCATCGATACTTGTGTGTATGTTTGTCTTGTGAAGGGATTGCCACAATCCCTTCAAAGTGATTAAGTTCACTGTTTGTCATATCCTTGGCTCTAGTGCCCAGCACTGAATAAATTAATTAAAAAAATAAAAAATGAAAAAAAAATCATACAAAATAATTATGAAATTAACTTGCCCATTTTGCAGCAACATACAAATTATTAACTTATCTGTTAAGGTAATAATCTGTTTCTTCATGCTACATCATACTAATGTAACAACTAATGTCCCAGCCCATTATACCCATGTCCATAATCCCTGTAGTATTGTTCCCCAACATTGGCAGCAAATAAAGAATGTATGGGCCATTAAGCTTAGTTTTCCATAGATTCGCTACAGTCACTACAGTGTTTTTACTGCAATCCTTGCACTGCGTAGCGGTCCCCGATGCAATCGGAAACGCCCCCTGATTCAACTGACCAATCAGCATTGCCAAAGAAGTCGGCGATAGCGTGTAGCGATTTTTATGGAAACCAGGCTTTGTATCAGAAGCATACCTGCACACTTTGAAGCTCTTCAAAGCTGAAATCTGTCAATAGGATCCTATGCTGCAGATGTTTGCCAGTATCTTCAGCCTGTGAAAAAAATACATAAATATATATCAAGGAATTAAATTATAAAAATCTAATTAGAAACATTAATTTTACTTTTGAAATATATAGGTTGTAAAAATGACATGTAAAAAGGAAGCTGGATGAAGATGACATTAAATGAAAATAAGTGTTCCAGGAAGCTGGAAAAGGGTGACACAAAATGAGGGTAAGATACTAGAGTAAAACCAAGGTATAGGGTAAACCTTGGCCGAGCCACTAGGGCCCAAAGGGCTGGAACTTACCCCCAAATTCTGCAGCCTGAAGCAGATGAGAGTGTCATGCTCCCCCTGGGTGGGACACTGGTCCACTGTAGGTTACTCCCAGCAATCTGCTACTACCCATAGACACAGCTGGTAGACTGAAGCAATGTCTGGAATAACCTAAACCTCAATATGAGAATGGCCCCAAATGTTCTTACTTTTAAAATACTATTAACAAATAATTGAAAGTTTCTTGCATAAGATAATTTTATATTTTTTGGTTTCTTTTTATTTCTTTATTTCTGCTTTTTTTTCCTTTTTTTTTTGGTCTTGTAATTGTTTTTGTAATTTAAATTTTGTTAATATTTACTTTAAAAACGGCTTGTGAAAAACACATTTAATTTGTGATCAAGTTTTCCGCTTTCAAATAAAGTCATTATTATTATTATTATTATTATGTTGATAAAATGCCTTGCTGAAGGACACAAGCGAAATGCACAGTGAAGGATTGAAACCCTGACCTTGAGGTTGGGAAACCAAACAATTTCCACTGCGCCAAACGGCTTCGTTCCATAAACCGCTTTGTAAAATCAAGGTATAGGGTAGATGTGGATGTCATGATTACTTACCATCTGTAGACATACAGGTACATTGTAATCATGATACACTACCGGCACATGGTCTTTGCACACATGTACATCAAATTCAACCATATCAGCACCCTAGAAAATTATAAAACACAACATCGTTGATGATGATCATGAATTAGTATATTAGTAATATATGTTGTAATCAGTGGAGGACTATAATGGATATGCAGTGTTTCAAGTAACCCCAGCAAAATAAATAAATAAATATTACTCTTTTTGCTCTGTGAATATATTTTTAAACTCATATATTTTGTGCACCTTCTTCATACTGTAGACTATTCATTTTTTCAAACACTTGAAATGAGATTGAAGAAGGGATAAACCCAGCAAAAAGAGTTTCAATTTTACGCAGTCTGTTAACCACAAATACATCAATACATCTGGCCGGAAAAATGTTTTCACCTTTTTGTTCCCTCTACCATGGAGATATTATAGTGAACTGGAGAAACAACCGCGAATTTAGTCCTTTGACGACCATTAATGATAAGAATCTGTGGTCACGAGACATGCAGTTTGAGCAAAGCTCGGTAATAGGAAAACTTGTGGCTTCCTTGGAAAAGGACATATTTGATGTTGTACAACTACTGTTTCTCCAGTTTACTATAATATCTCCATGCCTCTACCAGTGACCACATTGAATAAGGTCTTATTTGGATTGGAATTATTTGGATTGGAATTATTTCCAGTGGGGTCCTTCTTGGTGATGATTGAGTAGTACACCAGGAGACAATCCCCTACTATTTTCCCAAAAATGTACTGCATGCATTCATTAACATGCACACGAACAGTTTAAATGTACAGCATGGTAGTCATTGACTATGAACAGTTAAAGTTTAAATATCTCCCATTAACAATCCAAAAACACCATACATACTGTACATTGAAAAAGCGAAAATCAGAAAAGGTAATATCAATGTACTTAGGTATTGAGGAGCAAGAGAAACCATCAAGTTGTATGTTAGTCCTATCAAATAGACAAGGATGCATGCTATGAATGTCAAGCCTGGTTTCCATAAAAATGCTACACTGTCATACAGTGTTTTCAGTGCAATCGTTGTATCGCGTAGCAGTCCCCGACGCAATCGGGAAGGCTCCCCAATACAACCGACCAATAAGCATCACCGAAAGCTGTCGGTGACAGCGTGTAGCGATTGTATGGAAACCAGCATACGATTCCGGAATGCGATTGCCTAGTTTGTGACTTACTGCTTCCACTGCCCCTTTGAATGCACCAATGGTATTTTCAATAAAAGTTTGTGCTGTCTTTCGAATACCACTTCTGTTTAAAAAAAAAAAACATCAATAATTGATTAAAAAAAAAAAAAAAAAAACAATCCAATGATGGAAGTTAGGCATACATAAAATTCTTTATTTAGATTAATGCACAAAAATAGTAAATTACTTGCTTCTTTATACACATTAAGGCTGTTTTCCACAAGGCAAATTTGTTCGTGCAAATCGAAAGCATTGGTTTGCTTCCTGAGCTCTGATTGGTTGCGCTTTTTTATTTTCAGTTCGCAAAAAGTAGAAACAGTTCCGACTACTGATTTTGCTGAAGCAAAAAACTCCCAATAGAAATGTGAATATCTAAAACTAGCTCCAGCTAAAACACAAGAAGAGCAGCGATGGGAATTGAAAAAGAGACCAAGAAATCTCCATGGTACAGTGACAGTAAGGAAAGTTTTTATTGCGCATGTAACCAAGGACTTTTAACTGTTACCAGGATAAGAAAGCTGGCTGGTTTAAGCTGTCTAACTTGAATTAGCCTTGTGTGATACTGTTATGCTAATGAGCCAGATATAAGCACAATCTGCACATGCTCAGAAAACAAAACTTTTCTTTAGCCACAATGCGTATCGGTTAGGCATACAGCTAGACCTACCGAGAATTACATTACGGTAAAACAAAGCAAAGTAAGGGTAATACACTTGGCATGCAAATTAATCATACTTACACCGATCTGTGAAAAAGGCATATTAAAATAAAAAATATTGGCATTTTTGAGTAATTATTTTAATTTTATAAAGTAGTAAGTATAAAAATAATTTTATTGCACTTGTTAGTTAGTTGATAACTTCATTTTAATTTGTTTTAGGTCTTTTTCTGCATTTTTATAAGCGGTTAGGCATGCCCTAGGCCCGGGCCTAGGCTAGCCTATATGTTCATTGTATTACTACAAAACAAAATCACATCAATTTAGAATCAAATTTGTGAACATACTTGCCTTATATCTTAACTAGCAGGTGATTTTATTGGTAGATTAGTTTGTTTTTAAGTGTGTAAGTATGATTAATTGGATGTTAAGTGAAATTAGTACCCTTTATTTTGCTTTGTTTTACCGTACCATAATTTTCAGCTAGGCCTAGCTGTACGCCTATCCGATACGCAGTGTGGCTAAGGAAAGTTTTGTTTTTCTGAGCATTTGCAGATTGTGCTTATCTGGCTCATTAGCATAACAATACCACACATAAGGCTAATTTAAGTTAGACGGCTTAAACAAGCCAGCTTCCTATCCTGGTAACAGTTAAAAGTCCTTGATGTAACTGTATACTCAAAAAGTTACAAAAAAATATATATAATCCATTCATGCATTTATATTTTGAGTCACATCGCAGAGAGGTAAAACTAAAGGAAACTCAAATGTATCACTTAATTTGCATGCAAACTATAAATCTCATGTAAGCAAAATTGAGTAACTCACTCATATAGCAAGCCTTTGTTCTTAAATGACACTCCCATGCCTCGATGACCTACACTTAGGCATCTAGTACTTGTCCACTGGTAAGGATTCTGAAATGTACACAAACTACTGCACTTGGGAAGTGGCTTAATGACAACATATTGCACTGAAAGATAGAATATCAAACAATTAATACACAGAACATTAAAAATCAGATTACCCTAGTCCATGGTTACTGTAAATATGAACTCAATTAGGGTTTAATGCTGTTTGTTAGCTATTATGGGTTTTACATGTCATCAGTCCAGTCTTGGCTGAGTCACACTGCATGATATGGTTTGTGTGGTCACATAATTGTCAGTGACTGGCTGTCATGCTACATGTTGTATTGAGAGTTGTATATTATCACATAATATTAATTATATTTATATAACATGCTTATCATTGGTGTTTATACTGTTACATGTTTGCATAAAATACAAATACATATAATACTGCCACTATACTGCCTATATTGCTTACATATGCCATTACACATGATTTTCATCTGCTAAAATTACAAAAAAAAACTGACCAGAATGTTAAATTTTAATTAGGTCGGCATAAGCATAGCCAGTTAAAGGCCTGGTTACACTATGACGATAACAATCAACGATAAAAAGCTAAAAAAAACAATTGCTCATATAAAAAATCAAAGAAATAATAGAAATTTTCACACAGCACAATTCACTAACGATTTATCATGTATACGATAAAAAATAACATAATCAGAAATATAATAACATGAACTCATATTTATGGAAAGATGATAAAATCGTTTTTACTACTACAATTATACAGGGTTTCATGTTTTCAATGTGACATTTAATTTGATTTGTCAAAATATTCTGTTATCGTATACATGATAAAACTGTAATGAATTGTGCTGGTTTGAAAAACCTCTTGTATTTCTTTTAATTTCTATAGGAAATATTGTTTTTAGCTTTGTATCGTTGATCGCTATTATCATAGTATAAACAGGCCTTAATTCACCACATAAATTTTAATGTGTTTTTCTTACCTTGAAGCACACCCACAACTTCACCACTTGTGTTGGTGACTGGACAATGGAGATCATCTCTAGTCTTTGTGAGCATTGTACCTAAAACAGCTACTTGCCCGAGTATATTAACATCACCATGTTCTTGAAAACTTAACACCTCAATTACAAACACCTACAAAAATAATCAGTTACCTATTCTTACACATTTTGTCATCAACTTGAATGGGAATGGTTTGAAAGTTGAGGTTAGTATTCAATAGCCACATGCTATAACACAGTTCATTCAAGATTTCACACATACGACACGTGCGAAATACTACAAGTACAGTACTGTACTTCCAAAAACAGTTCTACTGTGAGCAACATCGTCTCCACACGAATGAATAGACCATTCCGGAGTGTCAATCAAACTTATCAAATGACCAATCAAAACAGTGCCAGGTATACGTGCGTGTTCCAACAAACACACGTGTTGTTCCACAAATGCACGTGTTACGCTATGGTTTTGTAGGACCTTAGGAACAATATGCTACAGAGTCAGTGACGATACACCTTCACACGAATGCAATGTAGAAAGGGATGTTTAATTTCCTATCAGATAAATAATAACTCACCGTATTTTGGAGCTCTAGTACTTGAGAGGAGAACACCATAATCTCATTGTTTTTGTAATGTCTTCCATTTTTGGCTTGTGGTTTTGCAATGTACTCATCTTCATTCACAACCTAAAATCAATGAATGTATAGAACAGTGATAGATTTTTTTTTTTTTTTATTTTCTATTTACCTAATAATCATATTATAAACATGATACAATTTTCAAACAACTTTAGGTGCAATGGTCAAAGATACGCCAAACTTTTTAATCAATGTTTTAAGTGACAATACCTTCACTTAAGAAAAATATATATACAAATTGGCTTGAGATATTGGAATTGTTTAGTCAAGAGAGTAACAGTTGTGTATTTTGGTCATGTAATAGACAATTCTTTAATATATTTCCCTTTTTCAATTACCTTAATTTGTGTTGGGATGCACTCATCGTTCCTTTGACAGATATGATTTGCTTTTACACGGAAACCAATCTTGGTCACCTCCTTGGTCTTAATGAACAACTCGAAAGGGTTACTATGCAACATCAACCTCACTTCTGATTGGTCAGTCAACCAGCCACCTCTGACACTTCTTATGCCATCTATGAAGGTGATAAGAAAAATGTTTATTTCAATATGTTCACATCAACCAGTTAATGCACACTAATTACAGAATGGATATATGGTGATTTGGTAATACTAAATCTTATTGTAGCAAAAATCCTGTGTGAATTTTCTCATTTTTGGATGGCCTAAGTGTCACGGTAAATTCAACCAAGGATACGTTGCCACCTGAAAGAATAACCAGGCTGTTTTTGCAAACAGTAGAGTCCAGTTAAAAAAGCGCAACAATTTTATGATAATGTGCTAATAAACTGTGTGATTTACTGAAATTTTCACAGAACATATACTTGATTAGAACTGCGCATGCACAAAAATCTCACTTAAAACCAACGTGTATTTAAATCCAAGTATGAAAAGCAGTACAATTTGACTATAGGTAGAGTTTTGCCATGGTCAAAATTAATGGCTTAAGATATAAACAGTGTCACATTTTCTCAAATTCTCACCAAAATGCTTTTTTATTTATAATTAATCAGTGAAATTCATGTACATCTGCGGTTTCATTTTTCATTTGAAAAAGAACATTCTTCTAGATTTACATAGTACAGTAGATTCAAATTTTTAGATCTTTATTGTTTAAATTACTTGCCTACCTTTGATACACATTTATAAATTTTAAAAACAGAGAAAAATTTACCTTTGTGACCAAAACAGCCATCATCAGTGTATACTGTTTCACCTAAATCAAAGAAATGAACAAAATCAATCTATATCAATGCTCAAATTTTATCATTTGGAATAAGTCATTTCATAGTTTCAATTGCCCATGTATAAAATTCAATGCATACAAATCACTCAGCTTACGGTCTATCCAGAAAGTTGATAAAGTTTATAGTTATTAATTTACAGTATGTACAGTAACATGCCGATGGGACAAAATCTTATGTATGTATCTCAGCTGATAACGAATTGATATTTCTTGCTTTAAAAGAACTTTTACGTCGACTTATTGAGTTAAATGTTTATATACTATTTTTGAAGACTCTGAAATACAATTTTAAGTCTTTTTTTTGTATGTAGTGAGCTCGTAATTGGGAGGTTCATAATTGGGAGGTTCGAAATTGGGAGATGTTACTATAATAGATCAATTATTAATTATTGTTTTGGTTACTATACTCTTCAAGAACTGTATTAAATTAAATAATATAAAAAACATACATTCGAGGTAACTATAAATTAAATGATTGTTTGCAACATGACCTAGACTTGTAAATTCATATATTACTTATTGAACATATTAATAATATAGCTAGAATAATAGCAAACCATAAAGTCAACAATAATTAACATATTTATAAACAATCATAACAATAACAAACTGTCGAAAAATCCATCCTCTTTCACATATCGTTTTAGCTGAGGGACTATCCAGTACAAAATAACGCTAATATTCTCCTATAAGGCTCAGAATCAAAAACAACTATAAATATCAGACAAAACAAAACAAATAAACTAAAAATAAATTGTTATACCTTTCAAAGACAAAACTCTGGGTTCCATGTGCGTTTCCCATTTGTGAATAATTGTGTTTGCTTGTCCATCCTTTTCAGTAGGAAAACTACAAATTGCATAACGATACTCAATCAAAGATCCAACATCCACTGAATTCAAATTCACCTCTAATGTCCATCTGCAAATATTTAATACAGATTTTTTAATACAAATGTTTTTTTTAAGCTATTGTAGGCATGCAGCCAATTTATTATCAATCTTAATTACTTCTAATTTTATATGTATTCTTTTTTTTGTTGTTATAGATAAGAAAAGCTTTTCCAATATTCATTCTGTCTTCCCATTGGTCCAAACTGTATCACTTTATTCTTGTATTACTCCTCAGCTATATATAAGCTTAGTGTTTAGCAGTAGATACTTTCACTTGATAATGATGGTTGAACCATTGAAACATGTTGTGGTATAACTCTTTATAATCTGGCTTTAACTGCATGGTGTTTCAGTTACACTTTAACCCATTAGCACCTATACGCCCCAAACCGCCCTGCGCATTACTCCCTAGACCGCCGTAAACAGCCCTGGCTATTCAACCCGCTATAACTTCTGTTATACAAACCCTAGCGTGTCGCGAAAAACTTCTACATAAACTTTAGGAAATCCCTTTTCAGAATATCTCATCATCCAATGAGATTTCTATTTGAAAAAATGACGTAATTTGCGTTCAAAGGTCAAACAGTTGAGAAGAAACGAAGCTTTGAATCGCTTGACTAGCTTCGCACAATGATGCCACAGCAAGCGCCGAACATCTTATAAAGGGAAAACTTTTTCAATGATAAATTGACCTTAGATTTGTCTACCGACAGCGACATCGCTGTTTCATAGGTTAGTAATATTATAGGTTAACCAAACAATAAAATATATGGTCATAAAATTATAGTATTATAGTATACGGTATATATAGTAACTCTTATTTACAGGCATTCGCACAGCAGGCAGGCATAGGCTAGGCCTAGGCTAGTGATGGTGATTGTTGTAAACAGAGCTCGTGTCCTCTTTATGTACGGTTGATATTGATAATACAATAACTGTTTTGAAGAATTGAAATTATTATTTTGACACACCACCATCCATTTCGTAACTATTATTTACATGCCTCGACCAATGCATACTTTGTACAAAACACTTACTTAGGCTGGCCTCGTACTTGAACGTAAGTAATAACATACCCTGCAAAAGCTCTAGTCTTAGATACCGTAGATATTTATGACCAAGAAAGAGATGGATGGGCTGCATCAAACAAGTTGGAAGATTGGTGGACCTAGAAGCCGTAATGGATTGCACCAGATGGAGAACGATAATGAGATGACCCGACCCCCAATGAGCAGACAAACATGATGATGTGTTAAAAACTGCAAGATACAGTTAATCCTGGAGATTTGTTTTCAGTGTAAACTTACCTTCCATCGCCTAATCTTGACATTGATTTGACCCCGTTGTACAGCCATCGCCCAAGTTCTTGGCAATTACCACTAACTACCACTACTGTGTTCGGGTCTGTAATGTCGGCATCAATGTTGAAATTCACTAACACCATTTTCCTTTTTGGTAATCTAATGAATACAACAACAAGAAGATCTACATTACCTTGTTTTATAATATTTTACTGGAAGAACTATCTGCAATATGTAGCCAATAGCTAAATTTATCTACTACCTTGTTTACACCGACTTATTATAAATATGAAAATAATCAGAGGCGGGTAAAAAAAAACAGGAGGGGGAGGTATGCATACGCTAAACAAGTATATTTTTATATTTGGCCAATGGCATTTTGAATACAGGTTGTTTTTTAACCTCCTGGGAAGTGGGTGGTGAAAAATTTCCTGACTGGATGTTTGTTTTAGTCGTCGCTTGTTTGGGTCGACGACGGTATCTAACTGCCAAAAGACAGTTAGGCGAGACTTTTTTCATACCTTGTTTCAGGAACTAATTTTTTTAAAGATTGTTAGAGAAGGGTGGAAAAAATTAAACTAAAATTTTGTTTCCTTATTTAGCAAATATTTAGGAAGAATTATACATCTTATTTTTGGAGATTTGAACAAGGCAGTGGTGCGCAGTGGGTGTAATAAAAATAAAGAAAATTCTTCTTTTTTTTCTAAAAAAATTTCCATTTTTTTTTTCTGAAATTTGTTTGTGACTGCGGGGTGCGCTAATTGAAAATATAATTTTATTTTTATTCGAAATCAACATTATTGGCAGGCAGTGTATTCGCTAAATAACGTATAAAAAAAGTCTAGTCGCAGACTACTACTAGGCCTAGCCTAGTAGGCCCTGGCCCTAGGCCAGGCAGGCCGGATCTGTCAGTGTCACTGGAATGTACCCGGCCAGTCCCCACATGATGATACAGCTACATCATAGGCCTAGGCTAGGTCTAGGCCTACTATAATAAAAAAAGTAGGCCTAGGCCTAGGTAAGTTTTTGAAGTAGCCTAGCTAAGAAAGATTTTACTCACCTGCTAGCATAGGCCTAGGCCTATTATTACTCTAAAGATTGTTTCTATTGCACTAGTTAATTACCAGCTAGGCCTAGGCGCGCTGGGTCTCCGTAGTTATTATAAAAATTCCAAATAGCTATGAAAAATTCAAACAAAGTTTTAATGCGTATGGAACGCTAAAAGGGCAAAACCAAGACACGCAAATAATAATAATAATAATAATTATTATTATTATTATTATTATTATTATTATTATTAATGTTATTGTTATTGTTTTATTGTTGTTATTGTTATTAATTATTGTTATTGTTATTGTTATCATTAATACCATCAACTAAACTGCCTTAAAAAAAATGGTTCGTGTGGGAATCGAACACACAACCTCCAGGTTTGCTATCATTATCCACTATCAACTACACTGCCTTAAAAAAAAAAAAAAAAAAAACTGGCTCGTGTGGGAATCGATCCACGATCTTCAAAAAACAAAAAATAAAAAAAATAAAAATAAATAAAAAAATTTAAAAAAAACTTGCCCCGTGTGGGAATCGAACCCACGATCGCCGAGTTTACTACTCCTGATCCAGCATGACTAAACGGAGGGAGGTAAACCGCGGCCCCTAAACCATAAATGCGATAAACCTAGTACCACACCAAGTACCAGTTAGTCAACTCTAATCCTATTAGAAAAAATTCTTTGTATATATACACAGCAGGTTAGTATTACGCATGGTCATGGTGTCAAAAAAATGGGCCGTGAGCCAAGAGGGTTTATTTTTTGTCTAAAAATGTATAATTAAATTTATAATCGATTTATGATTGATACCATCTCCATAACTTACACACTTTTTTTTAAATAGACAAAAATGTTGGAAAACTTCATTATGCAAATTAGAAAAAAATAGACCAATCATGTTACGGGATTGAATGTATTGTACTAGTTGATGACGTCGCGAATTGCGAATATAACAACAAACAACAACCTTTCATGTCTCAGCATGGGAACCAGTCAATTCGAGCGGATGCGCGCCACTTCGAGCGAAGGCCAATTCGAGCGAATTCGAGCGGATTTTCTTTCGAGCGGATGCTAGTTCGAGCGGAAGAAGATCCACTTGTGCGAACAACAACCTGTGCGAGTTACATACGAACTACTTAAAAATTTCTATTTTCTATTTTTGAGCTAACAGTTTGCTCAAGCTTTGCCTGGGAGGCAGGGGAGAGCCCCAGTCGGTTCCGGGAAAGACGGGGAAGACGCCTATAACCTTATGTATAGCAAGTCGTATTTAATGGATTTTTAGCTTAACAAATAATAAAGTTCTGTTTGTTCTGAATGTATATGGTAACTGAATCCTATTGAGAATAGGAATTTCCTTTATAGCCTGCCATTTCTATCTTAGAGTAAATAAATAAATAAACAAACAAACAAACAAACCCACATTCATAAAAATAATGATATATCTTAAATTATGCTAACTTAGTCAATGTTATCCTTTCCACAAGTTTAAAAAAACAGTGGGTTTTGAACTTTAGAAGAAAATTGGTATGATGTCATTATTACTGTACTGTTGATACTAGTCATAGGGGCGGATCCAAAATTTTTCAAAGGGGGAAGGGCACACATCAGTTCCAGAATAGATAAATGAGTAACACATAATATTAATATGCATTGACATTTTTAAAATAGTGGCAAAACCGCCCCTTTCTCACACTACTACACCATTCATTTGTGCACCTTCTGACACACCTACATACGTAAAAATAATTTAAATCCCTATGGTGATTAACAATTACACAATTAAAGTTGCTCCCATTTACAAATAATATAGGCCTTAATCGTAAATCTACAAATACAATTACAAAATTATATAATTCAATTACAAATATAGTTTGCTTTTTTTAAATACAAAACCCCAATCAGTGGCGGATATGGGGGGGGGGGGCTGGGGTGGGGGGTGAATAGGGTGGCTAGCCACCCACCTTTGTTTACCGTGAACAAATGGTCACTCGTCTTGTGTGTGTGCTTCTCGTGCATGTTTTACTCGTGTAAAACATGCACTTTCTTTTTTAAGCATTTCAATTTGTTGCTTGAAGTTTTCTCCATGCATTGCCGATTTAATCACTTCGCATCGTTAAAAGCTATATGAACTATTAGCACATTACAGTGGCGGATCCAGGGTGGGGGGTTCAGGGGGTTCGAACGAACCCCACTCTGTGAAGAAACGTAACAAAATACTATGGGTCCTGTCTTACAAAATTCATGCTAACTAGACGCGGATCCAGACCTTCGCCCACTGCGCCCAGGCGAAGGTCAGGGTGAGAATTCAAAATAAAATGTTGACCATTTTTTCTAACAATCATACTTACTTTCCTTGATGCACAGCACTGGGGCCCGGGGCTATTGGGGGCTCGTTCAATAGGTCTATTGATCTAAAAATATAACTTTTAAAAAATCCTATTTAAACATTAAAATGACCCTACAATAATAATAGGTTTTAGATGTTATATATTATTGATTATATTCATTACAATTTACCTATTACCATTTCCCAAACGCTGCAAGTAAAAAAAAAACAACAAAACAAGCCCTTACGTATACGATGCACTACTTTGAAATCACATTTCTAAAGCAATAAAATATCGTCACGCACATTTGTGTTTGTGGTAATAAAGTTGGTTGAACTATTATTGTGTACATTTTTAAACACTTCAGATCATCATAACATCATGAATACATTTTAGATTCAATTCACTGCAAGTAGGTCGATGACTGTTCTATTATTGAATGGTAAATGTTATTTTCGTGACGATAGACAATACCTGGATTTGCGTCAGGAGAATCAATTAGGGGCCTATATGTGTTTTGCCCAACCTGTCGTGAAAATATATTGAATACTCAGTGCGTGATTCAATATACATTTTTAAATCACATTTCTAAAGCACTAAAATATCGTCACGTACATTTATATTTGTGGTATCACTGTGTCCCACTTTAGCCAATTTGGCAACCACTGGACACAATGAAAAAGAATAGGATTATTTTGGAAAATATTAAACAAGATATTTATAGTTTATCACTGCCTCCCACTATAGCCAATGTAGGGCACTGAAAAAAATTGTTGGATCATCACCCCCACTCCCTGTCTCTTATACACATCTTTTGTTTTGAATGTATATGGTAACTGAATCCTATTAGGAATAGGAAATACTTTGCCGCATCAATTATTTTAACAGCATAACACAATGTTGTTCGGATTTTTAAAAAATAATTTAAAAAAAAACCCTCCCTCACCGTTTATTTTTTTTTTTAAGAGTGCTAATCTAATAATTTTTTCTATGTGCTCTTAGCAGTCACTGAACACAATGAAAAAGAAAATGATTAACTTAGAAAATATTAAAGAGGACAGTTGTACTTTATCACTGTGTCCCACTATATTTGGCAAACATTGGACACAATAAGAAAGAATAGGATTATCTTGGAAAATATTAAAAGATATTTATAGTTTATCACTCTGCCCCACTATAGCCAATTTAGGGAACTGAACAAATTGTTAGATTATCACTCCCCCCCCCCCCGGGGGAAAAATTCTTGAAATATTGATGTGGGAATAATTATTTTAACAGCATAACACGATGCTATTTTATGACTTCAGATGCATTTATTTAAAAAAAACAATAAAATATAAACCAGTTTTTATACAATATTTACTAGGCCTATTACTAGCCAAATATAAATAGTCGCTCCCTCATCAATAAAAACAAAAGCGCAATAACGAATTGTTCTGATTTTTTTTTTAAACAAACAAAAACCGCCCTCCCTCATCGTTTTTTTTAAAGAGTGATAATCTAATAATTTTTTCAATGTGCTCTTAGCAGCCATTGAACACAATGGAAAGGAAAAGGATTAACTTAGAAAATATTAAAGAAGACAGTTGTACTTCATCACTGTGTCCCACTATAGCCAATTTGGCAACCATTGGACACAATGAAAAAGAATAGGATTTTTAAAAAAATATTAAACAAGATATTTATAGTTTATCACTGTGTCCCACTATAGTCAATTAAGGGCACATAGGAAAAATTATTAGATCACTATTTTATTTAATCAGAACAACTGCTTCTTTAATAGATGAGGGAGGGACTTTTTTATTTGGCAAGAATATTGTAAATATTGTATAAAAACAGGTTTAATTTTTTATTGTTTTTTAAAGAAAACGTATTTCCAATCACAAAATTACATTGTTTTTTATGCTGTTGAAAAAATCATGCGGCCAAGAAAAAGAAACATTTTTTAAATTTCCGCATCAATATTTCCCAATTTTGTTGACGCGGGCTGGAGTGATGATCTAATAAATTTATTTTTGTATAGGCATAATTACCGTATGATCTGTTCATTGTGCGTTCGATTTTGATAATGATAGGAATGATAAGAGCATTGTATGATCAATGTGAGCCAAAATAAATAGATGATTAACATAAAAAGTATGATGCCGTTTATTTGAACAATACTGCTATTGTGAGTCTAAAATTTGGTGGAGTAATGTAGTTTATGTGGTTATCATTGGGGAGTTATTGATCTATAGTAAATTCTATAATCTGGTTGTTATACGCATATAAACATATTTTTTACATTTTTCATTTTATTTCTTTATTCATGTTCTTTGCAATTCATGACAAAGTAAACTAAACCATACATATTCAAAAACAGAGTGACGAAAAGGACCGCCACGAAACTCTTAGGAGCTTTTAAAACGGAGACCCAGTGTTAAAATTAAAGTTTGTTTAGACATAAAGACAATGTAAACATACACCCCTCTCACCCCAATAGTCATATTTATTTGATTTACATTTATTTTGAACATTGCCATTAGGACATTGTTTAAATCCACACTAGCCTATATTTTACACTGATTGTACTGTCGGCAATACCAGAGACATTCATTCCCATTACATTATGGTCTTCCATTTCTATAGCGCATAATACAGTGCATGACAAAAGTCACATAACCACTACTAATTCCACCTTAATTCGGAGTCGCTCAGCTCAGTCTTACATGTGTAAATGTTCGTATTGACACTGTGTTTTTAGCATTGTTTTAAAGAAATAACCTATCAGACATTTACATGAACAACAAAACGAATGGAAATATATTTGTCTTAACTATTGTTTTCAGCAAAGAGGCGTATCCATATTTTAAAGAAGGGGGTGCTGATGTAATGAGAGTCCACATCACGCCAGTACCATCGTGGTTGGTGGTGACGCAAAAATTTCAGTATTTTATACCACTGGATGCCCCAAAATGAAACTTGTATTACCTATTAAATAATAATGTTTTTGAAAAATAGAATAAAAAAAAACCCCAATTAATTAATTAGGTACAGGAAAATGAAATTTAAGTACTTACTATTCTATAAACTACCATATTCAACTGAGCCCCACTATGGTTGGGGGCTCATGTGAGAACATTTTGAGAAGTTGAGATTAGTTAGATGCACAAAAAAGCACTTGAATAGTACAAAATTTACGATATCCACCTGAGCCCCACCATGGTTTTGGGGCGCAGATGAGTCAATTGCATGAATTTGAGACTTTATTATATAGATTATATAGAATTTTGATGCCGGAAAATGGCAATGTCATACATAAAAACTAGGAAAATTACTATATCCACCTGAGCCCCGTCATGTTTGTGGCTGCATGAGATAACTACACCATTCATTTGTGCACCTTCTGACACACCTACATACGTAAAAATAATTTAAATTTCTATGGTGATTAACAATTACACAATTAAAGTTGCTCCCATTTACAATTATAGGCCTAAATCGTAAATCTACAAATACAATTACAAAATTATATAATTCAATTACAAATATAGTTTGCAGTTTTAAAAAAAATACAAAACCCCAATCAGTGGCGGATTTGGGGGGAGGGGGTGATGGTGGTGAATAGGGTGGCTAGCCACCCTCTTTGTTTACCGTGAACAAAAAATAATGGTTAATTTAAGTAGGGTTATTTTCCAATAAAGTTATACTAAATAACTTCAAATGACGAATTATTGTCTTCGGTTGTCTTTGTTGGTCATTCAACTGTCGTTTTACCTATTTTTTCGGTGATATTTTCGTCGGAAGGTATCAAGTTGATAAGCAAGTTTCATTAGACTAAATTCTTGCCTATGCCACTGCGGTGGGGTTCCAGGCAGCCACGGATATTTGACGAATTATGGCGAATTTTTATTACTTATTTGATAGGCATTGAGCTACTATAATATGACTTCATGTAGGCTATGTTTTCTAATGTCGAAATCAGCTTAAAAAACCAAAACATTTTGAATAAAACAAGAAACAAAGAGTTTGCAATGTAACCATCTAATTTCCTCACAAATCCTCTTTTTTTAAAGTGAAATTCTACATTATGGAAATTTTGCACGAAATCTGTCAACCACGATGTCGAGGTCGAGGTTGCTTCCCCTATCGCGATGTATTCCAAGCATCATGAGGCTATCCAAACGAGCATTTGTCATAACAGAACGATTTTAAATTAGTGTCAACCCTGACCATCAGGCGCAAGCTCGGTGGTCTAGAGGTATGATGCCAGGCTAGTGATCTGGAGATCGTGGGTTGGAGTCCCACCCGAGAACAACTTGCGATTTTTTTTTTCGCAGTTGTTTTCAAATGTACTGAGTATTCGGTACATTTCCACGTCAGGTAGGGCAAAGTTTATTATTATTATTATTATTATTATTATTAATATTAATATTATTATTATTATTATTATTATTATTATTATTATTATTATTATTATTGGCGCCACCACTGGATTCAATAATTTGCTGTATACCTTGTTTTGCCATTTTCGATAGGTGAATAGGACCTAATTGTAACTTTAGAGCGCTGGTGAATATTTATTACTTCGTAATTTGCATAACGAATTATTTATAAACCATGCTTCCTAAGATGTCATTATTTAGGTATAATGGCACTCGACTTCAACGGTTATTTAGGCCTATATATAATTGGAAGTAAAAACCATTATTTAGATATATTGACCTTGACACGATAACACTTGTGCATTACATATAATGAGTTTGAAGTCCAAGCATTATGGTTTTGCGACAGCTATTATTTATTTATAATGAAATGTAAAAACAGTTATTTATAAATAATGAGTTTGAAGTCAATTCGTTATTTATATATAATGAAATCAGTGAACTTATTACATATAAATAATTGTAAGTTGCTTTTCATTATGTATATATAATGATTTGTTACCTTTTCATTATTTATATAATGGAATCAGTGAACTTATTATATATAAATAATTTTCATTATCATTATATTTTTCATTATTTATAATAATGATGTGTATCCCCTTCATTATTTATATATAATGAAGCCAGTTACCTTTATATATAATGAAGCCAGTTACCTTATTATATATAAATAATGTTTGGTTAGCCTTATATATAATGTAATCAATAAGCTAATTATATTTAAATAATGAAACGGTAACGCAATTATTTACATATAATCTTTTAGACGTAAATGCACTATATATAAATAATGGGTGATCTAGTCAATTATATGTTAAATAATAAATTATATATAAATAATTGTGTTAAATAATAAATTTACACTTGGCGCCTCATACATGTGTATCCCCACCCCCCTAGCCACCCGAAATGAAATAGTAGACTCCAAACAGACGTAGCGCGGTTATGGAGATCGAACATGACCTAAGCCTGTTTTGGCATACTTTATATACCTGGCATCCTGCATGATAAACGATTTATCACAAATTCAGGGGAAAATGTATTTAAAATTAGAAGAAATTGGTTGTATTAAATTAAACATAGCCCTACGTTGAAACTCACATTGGCTTTATTATAATATTTTTGCTTATGTACCTGTATTATCAACAGACACTCCCTGAAATCGTTTCAAAACAGCTTAAAAACGCTCAGCTCGTCGGAGGAGCGGGGATGGGAGTGGTTCCCCTGCCGCTTGGACCCCCGCCACCCAGCCAACTGGTATACTGTAGTCACTCGCGCATTTCAAATCTCTCAGGTTGGTAAAATTTTATGCAATTGGCTTTTCTATTTTTGTTATTTTTTTGGTTTTGCCCCACTAGTGGAAAAGCTATTTTGTTTTTATTTTCATTCTTTTCTTTTACTTTATTTTTTATACCGATTTCATATGTTTTTGTACTTGGGTTTTTGTCTGTCCACCACTGGCCACGGTGCTTCTTGGATCTTCTTAAAAAATAATTCCATATAATGTATCAAAGATGTGCATATTAATAATATGACATCATTCTACATATTTTAAATATTAATATAAACAGGTAATTAAAATTTTATGTTAACGAAATTTGCATTTTCTAAAACTAGCTACCAAAATTACCTTAAAATAAACTAACCTCCTCAAGTTCAGGTTATATAATATGTCGCAATGCTAAGGACTCTCAACAGCATCACACTCGAGCACCATTGCCGTCCCAGTCCAAGTCACATTGACGTCATGTCCATTATAATCATATTTTTGTTATTCCTACATTTTTTACTTTATAATTGTTTGATGATTTTAAACTTTATAATTCACCAGTCCTAATTGCGGTAATGAGAAAATGTCATATGTTCTGTTGAATTGCTTTGGTTCTGGTTTTTAGCAGTAGTGTATACATTTGATCTGCAAGGCTCACTTCAATGTAGTCCAATGTATACAGATCTATTACTTTTGCCATCACAAAATAGTTCAATATCTCTCAATTTCGTTATTATTTAGTCTGCCTGTTGGTCTATCACTTTAGTCCAAATATGTACATCTGTTACTTTGTATTTTTTGCAATCATCACAAATATTCTAACGTTCGTAAGTCTATCATTCCACACTCACTATAGTCTCATGAAAAACATGTCTGCCTATAAAAAAAAAAAACCAGACCAAGGAAGGAACCTCTAGAAAACTCAGATTTCAGTAGTACTAAAAAATGTCAGCTAAATGGTGATGCGAGTTTCAATGTGGCCCATTCCTTAACCGATCAATTTGTTTATTTTAAAAATATCTTCGCTTTTGGTAGAGCTTGGGTGACTGTCCAACCCAATCAATCAATATATATA
>NW_022734652.1:49527-71739 GCF_011630105.1 Anneissia japonica | reverse complement strand
TTAAATACATATTTAGTTCAGATCAGATCTGGGTTTTCGATTTTGGGTTTTATTACTCAGCTTTCATTATTATTACAATCATTTTATTTATTAATTAATAATAATAAATTTAATGTTATTTTTATCTTCATTATTTTTTACCATTCCAAACAGTGTAATCAGCACTATATGTTTAGATTTAAATCTAAAATACTCAGATCTGCAATGTAAGTACGAGTAAATCTATTTTTAATGAACTCGTTTTAGTTAAAATTCCCCTCTAAATATAATAGCACAGTCCAATTATCAAAATTTAAGTTTTCGAGAACTGAGATCCGAGTTTCATACATCTGAGTTTTCTAGACACTGCCAAAGGGAGGAACTACCTATGCTTATATAAAGGTTATGATATGCCGTATGGTATTGGGATCGTATAGTGTGAACTTTAATCACTACAAAATAATTGAAATCTGATGCTGACAAAAATCACTGGAAATCCTGGAATAACATGAGGTGAATTTTTATTTGATAAATATGGTACAATATTAAAAACAAGTTAACAAAATATGTTTTTTGCTTACTCATCAAAAAACTGCAGTTGAAGATATACTGTACTGTTAAATAGCTAATATCAGAAATGATACATCAGCCGGAATAATTGCTTCTGAATACACTGTAATACAAAGGTTCAATCACTATTATTATTCTAATTACTATTTAAATACGTGATCCAATCTAATATTTTGGAGTACAATGAATGCAGTGCGACAAATTTTGTGGCACATATTAATAAAATTTCAACCACTAATATTTAAAATACATTAAAAACATGTAAATTTGTTCTAAAACAGTAAAACCATAATTAAATTTTAAAATATGAATGAACTGAATTTTTTTTATGGAAACAGAAACTTTGATATTATACAATGGAAGGAATATGTATAAAAATACAGTAACTATTTGAATATAAACTTCTTACATCTAAAACTATCAGGTAAAAACTAAATACATTACATAGGCTGGTTACATAGTATATTGGTAGCAAATTTTCAACAACACTGAGGCTACCATTGCTGAACTATCAAAAGTATGCATAGCATACTACCGGATGAGAATGTAGCATACTACCAGAAGAATGTGTAACTTATTACCACCAAATACATACACTTGAAATTGGTGGTAGAGTGTGTGATATACTACCAAGTGTGTAGCATACTACCAGAGGAATGTGTAGTGCATACTACCAAATGTGTAAAGCATACTATTAAAACACTGTGTAGCCTACTACCAGAATAATGTGTAGCATAATACTGTACAATACAAATGTGAAGCACATAACTTAAAAGTGTAGGTTACCGGTATGTCATATTGACTAGGGTTATGGAATATGCCACCTTAGAGCTACTGCCCTCTGCCACTTTTCCATGGAGCTTAACATACTGCCAACAGACAATGTAGCACCAAACATATTGCGCATAATGACAACTAATGCTGTTGCCATCTGGCCTCAAGTACAGGAATGTAGCATACTGTACTACCAACAGGGGATGTAACATCCCACCAGCATAGTTGGTAGTATGCTACAACCTACAATATTAAATATTAAAATACACCTGGCCCAACTGGAGTCATACCACAGTCTATCCACAATAACGAGGTTGTGATCTTATTGGGGTTTTGCTAATAAAAAGCATCTTGTAGCAATGCTCCTTTATGAAATTAATTTCCATAATTCATCCCATGGTTTGTGTATGCATAGTTAAATTGCTTATGGCTATAAACAATACACTTTTTACATTTTAACAAAACTTACTATCTAATACTTGTAATACTCTGTTATTTGTCTACAAAACATACATTAATAAAATGCAGCACTTCTGTAAACAAAGCTTTTCCTTAAATCTAATATCATCTACAAAAAGAAATTTGCTAAAAAGGGGAAAGCTCTACAAATATTCTGGCAATTTTGTTTCATGTTAATTAAATAAGACAGACTGATATAAACTTCTTTCTTGTAGTTCTTTCTAAAATGCTTAAGTTGCCTTCATTCATTTTGCATTCTTTTGATAAATTTGTGGACACCATTAACTTCTTGGAATTACTCTCTTGTTTCCATGAATTAAACATTGTTAGAATGTCATTGAGGCAGTCAACACCTACTATTTACATCAATTAATATAGTTGAATATTCACTAAAATCAATGGCAATCTGACACAGTCCATCTCCCCCTAAACATTATAAATAATATAAAAGACTTCTGCAAAACTGATTAAAAAAGATAATCACATAGTTAAAAACCGAATTACGGTTCAAATGCAACTGGATATAAAAGCCCAAAATATCACAATGCATCCATGGAAACTGTAAATACTGAATATTAAAAATTTACCACAAAGAAACTACTAACGGCCAACGTCACCACGTGGAGCAACCTCGATACCTGAAACAGTAAAGCACTTCTCGGGCAGAGCATCGCGAATTGCTTCAATGTTCAATACGTCAGCTTCTAATTGTGAAATATCTTGCTCATAACCCGCCAGCCAGCCTTGTTGCTCTGTATTGCGAGCTTCAAATGTTTGGATTTTAACGCCTAATTGAAGATCCAGAACAAGTGTTCGATTGAGGCCTTTTAGGTCATTCTCTAATGATGTTAAGCGCTCAAAATCCAAGTCCTCAAGCTGACCTGCAATAGATGAAAAACAAAGAAATTGGAGGATTATTAATGAAATTTATATGCACTAGGGTCAAATACTGCGATTACATCACTGTCGTACTCATAGTCATACATATATGCATGAATTGTAATATCTTTAAGCTAAGTCTCATAATAAATAATAATAACAGTAATGATTAACAATAAAAACAATACAATAAAAAAAAACTAATAATTACAGGCTTTTACAGTCATAAAACAAGAAATAAAGTGGATTGAGTTAATTACAATTTGATGATTTACTAACTGAAATCTATTACACGGTACTGTACAATCATTATCAATCTGTTATATAGCAATTTATTAGAAAAATCATTTGAAAAAGACTGTATGACTGATAATTATTTTGATTCTATTATGTGAAAAAGGATGGAAGCGAATTTTTACTGAAATGAAAGAGACTTGAATCATTTCTGTTAGTTATTAATTTCTTTTTCCTTTATTCTTCTGTTTGTTTCTTTTCTCCCCTTCTTTTCATAATGTGAAAAAGAACTACAACAGAAATAATTTACACCTGGTGCTGACATAAATCACAGAAACTACAATTCAGTTCAATTCTAAAACTTAATACAAATCTTTATTTGTTAAATATAGTACAATATTAAAAACAAGATAAGAAACTATAATGAAAGTTCATCTGTGTTGGTGATACATACATTGATAAAAAATGATAAATCAAAAATTTCAATGATTAAAACATATTATTGTGTTAAGAATGCAAGTTAACTTTTCATTTAGGAAATAAGTATTTGCTTTATGTATCAAAATAAAAATTAAATGCTTACTGTTAAATAGCTAATATCAGAAATGACACTTAGCTAGGGTTAACTGCTTCTGAACATAATACAAGGGGCCAATAACTATAATTACTGTACTTGCATACTTGCCCACATTAATATTTTTGAGCACAATAAATGCACACAAATTTGATGGTGAATATAAATAAAACATCAATGATTAATATTTAAAATACATTAAAAGCAAGTAAAATTTGTTCTAAATCATTAAAACCATAAATAAAATATGAAATGTGAATGAATTTTTATGAAACAGAATCTTTGATATTATAAAGAAAAGGAATCATCTATAAAAATACAATGGCTAATGAATATAAACTCTTTATGAACTACCAGGTAAAATCTAAATACAATACAGATGCTGGTTACTTAAATAGGTAGCAAATCATCAACATCACTGATATTACGCTGCTGCACCATGCTCACCAAAATATTTCATTCAAGTCAGTAAAACTAACTGGATGTTAAAATACTACATTATAAGAGTGTAGCATACTACCTGAAGAATGTATCATACTACAGTACCACCAAATAAATGTAGCATACTACCACATGAGTATGTGGCATACTATCCGAGAAATGAGTAGCATACTACACAAGGAATCTGATGAATACTCAGCTGTTGCCAACTGGCCCCATGGAAAGGAATGTAGCATACTGCCAACAGGGACGTAGCAACCTACATTGTTGTCAGTATGCTAAAACCTACAATATTAAATATTAAAATATACACCCTAACTGAAGTCACAATAACAAAATTGTGATCTTATAGGGGTTTAACTTGAAAAATAACTTTAGCACCTTGTAGCAATGCTCCTATATAAATTTCATAATTCATCCCACGGTTGTGGTTGTGTTTCCCCCGCGGTGGACAAGCCTGGACCCCTCTTTCATCCGACACACAACTCGGTCGTCGGATCCAAAAATTTAAAAAATAATTTAATTTGCCTATCCAAATAACATTATTTTGACTGCCAGTCCCTAATATTGTGGTCTAAAAGCACATTTTGGACCAAATTAAGCCATAAAAACTTTCTCTGTGAACCCTTCAAGGGAGTTTTTATTCCAGGCCGTTGACCGAGATTACCTCAGCCCCTTGGCTCGGACCCCTTGTCAGCAAATTTCTGGTGCCACTGCTGTATGTATTGTATAGTTATTACTTACTCCACAGAATTTATGACTATAAACTTACATTTTTTACATTTTAAGAAAACTTAATTATCTAATATAAAAATGTGTGGTTGTTATACATTGCCATCTGTCTACAAAATAACATACATTAAAATGTAGCAATTCTGTAAATATAAAATGTTTTTATTTATGCTAATTATATCTAAAAAAAATCACTAAATAAAGGAAAACTACAAATTTCCTGCAATTTTGTTTCACATTACTATAATGAACTATGACCAAATGATATAGACTTCTTTCTGGCAATTCTTTCTAAAATGCTTATGTTTGCAATATTTTTTTTGGGTATTTGTTGTTGAAGATTCTGTGGACACAACTAGCTTTTTGTAATTATTCTTACCATGGATTGAATATTGGAAGAATGTCATTGAAGCATTCAAAAATTATTATTTACACCAATGAATATAGTCATTGCAATGAATATAGTTGCACATTCATTTTTTATTAATAAAATAATGATTCTGATGTGTTTTAAAATATATAAAGGCCCATTTCCCCCTAAACATGACATAATGCTAAATAATATAAAAGACTTATCAAAATGATTCATGAGCTGCACTACAATCAAATACTGGAATTAAAAACGGAATTACACTTTTTAAAATGTAATTGGTATTAAAAGCCATATACCACAATGCATCCATTACAGTGTAAATACAGAACATAAAACTGTTACAAAATGGACTATTAACGGCCAGTGGCACCGCCTGGTCGAACCTCGATGGATGAAACAGCAAAGCACTTCTTGGGCAGAGCATCGCGAATTGCTTCAATGTTCAATACGTCAGCTTCTAGTTGTGAAATATCTTGCGAGTAACCCGTCAGCCAGCCTTGTTGCTCTGCATTGCGTGCTTCAAATGTTTGGATTTTGTCATCTAATTGAAGATCCAGAACAAGTGTTCGATTGAGGCCATTTAAGTCATTCTCTAACGATTTTAAGCGCTCAAAATCCAAGTCCTCAAGCTGACCTACAATCGATGAAAACCAAAGAAATTGACTGATTAGCGATCATGATAATTTGGCTAGCATAGCAGCCAAGTATTGCAATTACTCCACCAATCCCTATTACAAGATCATAATAAATAATATAATGAAAAAAAGAATAATAATAATGAATACGGAATATCATTAATAATGTACAATGATAATGAATAATATTAATGATAATAAAGATAACAAAAAATATTTAATAATAAAAAATTATTATTTTATTTATAATTAATCTAATTATAATAGCAAAAATAATAATATAACAATAATAACGAGAGCAAGCACCCAAGACAGCGCATACCTCTATCATATTTCTGAATACCGAGTAATATAGAACAAACAAAATAAAAAAACTTTCCATGACCTTGACTCCAAAATTTAATCACCTCTTCTTTATATGACTCTGTACTGCTCGACTAAGTTGTATGATGATCCATTCACTAGTTTTAGCATAATCCTTAATTGTGATTTTCCAAATTTCTGTGACCTTGCCTTTTGATACTTTTCACTTTAATGTACCAATATGTATTAAGCTCCAGTAAATATTATGATCAGATAAACAAACAGCACTGAATACATTGGTGACGGTAATAACAATAAAAACAATAACAACTGTTCCGTTTTATTTCGAAGGGGTGTTCAATTTTGGGAACAATGGCAATTAGTCGGGTTATCCAGAGTATTCACAAAATAGACACAACAATAACAACAGAAACAATATGGACCTTAATAGCAACAATAAAAATAACAGATATTAACAACACTACAACAATAAATTTAACAACATAACACCTAGTCATCAGAATATGCTTTTCCTAATCATTATTGAGACTTCAAATTTCTGTGACCTTGACTTTTTGACATTTTTACCCCAACATTTAATATCCTTTTCCTTAGATCAATATGTATCACTCCACTAATTTTATGATTAATTCATCAGACAGACAAACAAAAGAAAATTCAATTGTAAATTAATTAACAATAAATATAACAAGAAATAACAGCAACAACAATAAAAACGATAATGACAATACTGTAGTAGCAACAATAAAAATAAGAAAAATAACAACTCCAGCAATATTAACAAATAACAACAAACTCTACATTAATCAATTTAACAAGAACATCTAGTCATCAGAATATATGGCTATTCCTAATCATTTTTTAAACTTTTCTGTGACCATGACCTTTTGATATTTTCTGTTGAGAATTTTATATCCTCTTCCTTAGACGAATACGTATCACTCCACTAATTTTATTATTAATTCATCAGACAGACAAACAACATAGAGATATGACGGAAGTGAAGGAAATACAACAAATAACAATAAAAACAACAGCAAGAACAATAACAACGAAAACAACATATCAGAGATAAGACAGTTCTAAAGTGAAGGAAAAACAACAATAAAAACAATGCAACAACAATAACAACAATGAAAACAAAACACAATAATAACAGCATCTATAATAGCAACAATAATACAATAGAAACAATACAATAAAAACAATAGAAATACTAACAAACACAACAATTACAAAACAATTTAGTTACATGTACTATATGTTTTTAAAATAGAACATATAGCTTTTAGATATTTGAAATTATGAAGAAAATGTATGTGGCTGATAGTAAAAAGGAACATATAGTTAACCCAACTTTGCGCAGGCCGGTTGGTTTTTAGTCTATTTGTGTTCTGTCACAAACATGAACTTGCCTAAATTTCATATGTTGACAGCGAGGACTAATTCTTTTCTCAATACTTGGAAGAATTTCATCTAGTCTTTAGTTGAATTAGTATACTGTGAAAAGGTTCTTTAATGTATCGACTAAAACTTTTTGTCTATACATTAAAGAACCTTTCACAGTATACTGTTTTCTCATTTTCCACTTCCCTTTCTTTTTTTTTTCTTCAACCCCATATGTTTTAAATTTTGTTCTTAATCTTTTCCTTATATTTTCATTTTTTTCCTTTTCTTCTTTTCACTTCCTATCCTTTCTTTTTAATTTCATTTTTTCATTTCATTTCTATTTTCTTTGGCGATGCTGATTGGTCAGTGGAATTATGGAGCGTTACCGATTGCATAGGGGATTGCTACACAGTACGACGATTGCACTCACAAACTGTAGCGACATTGTATTGATTTTGAAGGAAATTGGCCTTAACAACTATAAATACATTAATAATGCCTTCAAAAATGATTATCATGACTTGAGGATTAGTGTAGTAAAAGACATTAGGAAAAACTAGCATTGTTGTTTGTGAAATGTTGAGATACGATGTTGATTATTTCTTTATTTCGCCATTTTATTTGTGCACCTTTTACTCTCCCTCAGCATTTGCTTTCATACCGTACCAAGAATTATTTTTTTCTTCCCATTCACTCAAAATTATTACAATCTTTTTGATTAACTACAATTGTTTTCCATTAACTTTTTTTCCATTTTTTCAATGCATTTTTCATAGTGCCTGTTGCTATCCAGGAACCAGCAGGAGGAGATTGAGATGCACTTACCAATGTTGTCCAGTAGTGTCTGCAAAGCTTCCTGTGCCTCTTCGAGGCTGTCTTGAGCCATTGTTGTAGTTTTCTCTGCACTGTTAGCTTTATTCAGTGCCTTCAAATTGAAAGATACAAGAGAAATGAAATTTATATATATAAGTATAAGGTTTAAGATCATCTGGAGTACAGTGCTCAATACCAGGGTAGAGCTAAATGTAAAAATTGATGATTTTACACACACACACACACATTATATATATTTTATAAAAGTATATTTTATAAAGTATTTATAAAATGTAATCTAAAATTTTGAAATCATTTATACACATATTTTACAAAAACATATATCTAAAACATTATCTATAATATATGTGAAAGAAGATTAAAAGAAAAAGGTCTAAATAAAAATGTTACATTAATTATTGCTACTGATGCAATCAGAAAAAAATAGCACAAAATACACAATCCAATACATTAAAAATAACTATTTAATTTTCATTAAATTTAGTTTCTGCTTACGTCAACAGCAAGTTGTGCATCTGACTCGGCCTGAGCCTGTAGATTCGCAAGTTGCTCTTTCACCTCTTGTACATCCTCCTCCAGTTGATCTGCTGTATTTGAAAGCTCAACCGCCTGAACAAACGTTTGGTTGGCTTCGTCTTTAATTTCTTTGGCCCCCTTCAAAATAAAAAGTGTTTATTCATCAATGTATTATTCATTAGTATATCCAACCCCTCATTTTTTTATTTTTAGAATAATAATAATAATAATAATAATAATAATAATGGTAGAAATACATAGTGCATATTGTTAAGCCGTCTATGCACTTCACATTATCATTACCCTGGTCATTGGATTAAACGCCTATGGAATACAAACTCAAGCTCCCTGGGGAACTATTCCATAACGTTGCAGCAGCTACATCAGCGCCTTTGGCATTTAACCCTACCAGGTACCCATTTATACTCCTGGGTGAAGAGAAGCAATGCAGATAAAATGCCTTGCCCAAGGACACAAGTGAAATGCACAGCAGGGGATTGAAACCTCAACCTCAAGTTCGCGAAACCAAACCGTTCTCTCTTAACATTAATTAATACAAAAAAAAAAAAATTAAGTCAGCATTCCTGCTTACATCTGAAGCCATCTTGGCAATGTCGAGAGCTTCATCAGCTATTTGTCTGGCATTTTCAGCATCCTCCTTAGCAGCATCAACAGCGGCTTTAGCATCTGTTGCAGTATCATTCGCATCCTCAATGGTAAGCTCAATTGCAGGCAGATCACGCAGAGCTTCCTCTGCTAGTTTCTTACTAGCTTCTACTTGCTCATCAAACACTAAATCAAAATAAAATCAGGTATTTAGTATAACTTATCTTAAAGGGATAATTTTGAAAACTTCAAAAATAGCAGTGATGCTTTATATTGGTCATTAGGAAGCTTTTGATTGCATGATGAAGGTAGGACGTAGAACGTAATGACATCACTAAAAGTCATCTGCGGATGCAACAACGTTGAGTTCTCACAGTCGCATGGATTCTAGGATGCAATTTAGCCAAATCTATGCTGTGCAAAGGACGTAGGACGATTACGCATGAGTGAATCCATTCTAGGGTCGTGTCGTTGCACAAATCTAAAGCTCCCCTACTATCACACAAGTAATCAATGCTAACTTCTTAAGGTGTCCCTTGTCTTGACAGCATCTTCCAAAGCCTGATCAGCAGCCTCCTTAGCCTGTTCAGCCTCGGCTTTGTGGCTGTCTACAATTGCAAGCAGTCTGTCAGTCTCCTGCAAAAAAAACGTACATTTCATTGATCAAAACTTATTCCGTACAACACAATATTATTGGCCTCAGCCAATCAAAAACATTTTTAAGGCTTTGGTAATTTAAAAACAGCCCCTCTTCCAATTAAAGCTTCAAAACATTTCACGCATAAAAGTTTCAGTGTGACGAATCAGAGTGACCACAACTATGACCAGAAAAACAGTTTTAACAATAACAGTAAAAATAACCAGAGCCTTGCAGGCATCAACGTTAATATGCATGATACATGACTTTATCAGAATATATAAGGTTGGATCAAATTGGTTTAATTTGAACAATTCAGGGGGAGTGAGTTTTTATGGTCCAAAATAGTGAATTTCGACCATATTGGTTATGTTATTTGATAGGCAAATAGGTATACAGTATTTTCATTTTGTAGTTTGGAACGATATGGGGTTGGGGGAACTGGCATGGCCTACTAGACAACAATATATTAGACCACCTTAGCAGGCGTCAACGTTCCTACGCAGAATAATAGTGAAGTTATATGACAGAATTTAATACACGAAATATTTCAATTTGAAAACACAGTATTTAGGCCGTTTGCTGTGTAATGCTGCGGTAGCAAAAGTGTAGGCCTGTAGGCCTAATTTATACATCAACTGTCACTCTTTTATCACTATGGACTGTTTTTAACTTTCGCAAGGACGTATCTAACCACCCCCCCCCCACCCTTTGTACAGTTTTAATACAAATTCTCTCCTATCACTCACACTCTTTAGTAGTGATCAACAAAACTTATGAAGTAAACAGGGTCAAATGTCTGTGTAAAAAAAAAGAAATATGTGACAAAAATATAATTACAGTAATATAACAATATTTGGTTTTATTTGAAAATTATTATTGACTAAATGCAGTATCAATAAACACAATATTTTGTTATGTTAGTGCTGCTTGTACTAGTAAGTTAATGACACCTTGATATTTTCCACAAGGGCAATGTGGGCCAGTCTGACAAGATTGAGTGCAATGGGAATAAAGTGATGGATGGTTATTTAGAAACTAATCCCAAGGGTACCATTAGGCATGTCACTGTCAGTAAAATAAAATGTCTGGGAAAACTTTTCCAGAAGATGTCTACACACACACACATACACACACAGGCAAAAAAGTGAATACAATTGTTCCTATTGCATTACATGCATAGGAACTAAAAAGCATGCTCCAAGCAAAAAAGAATACATGCCATCATGCTAGAATTTAATACTTTTTACACTTAATTAAGTCATTATCAGGAAGAATTCTTTTATATTCTGATATTTATTAGTGGACCCTTTCGTTAATAGTAACACAACAATATAACAACATTTATACTAAAAACTCGCAAGTTTTTCACACCATTTTAATATTAATACAAAATAATAATAATAATGATAATAATAATTATAATAATAATAAAAAGAGAAAATACCTGTTGAAGTTTCCTCTTATCATCAAGTAGTTTCCTTCCCTCTTGTGACTTCTCTTCCACATCAGCCAGCAACATTTGGTTGTTATCAACTAATTCATTGGCTTCAGCTTCAATACGCTCAGCCTACAAAAAAAAAAACCCAATTTGCATACTCATTGGATATTGCTTCACATAAGTAAGTAAAGCCCCTTGGCCAAGGGCACAAGTGCGACAGGCATCAGTCTCAAACTAACCTATTACCACTCACTGGTAATAGGCCTAGGCCTACTCTGGCTGTGCGAAGTGTGGTGTGATGTGAAGCGTGATGAAGACAGACTTTAGGCTCAATGTAGCTAAGGTCCTCAATTCCTTCCACCACTGCTAGGGCCTCATTCGAAGTGTCCAGCGCATCATTAGCAATGCCCTCTATGGTATTAGCACTGGCCTCAAGGCTAAAAAAAACAAATAATATAAACTTATTACAAGTAATGCAAATCATTTTTAAAAAGAATATAAAAAATAGGCTGCTGATAGGAGCGCGAGTATACTGCAGAATCTAGGTTAAAATTACTCTTATTAGACAGGGTGCTACCAGTCATTAATCATCTACTTAACGTGCCTGTCAAATGAAATGAACTGAGCCTTAACACATTCTAATTTACATACAAATTTCTCTTCCTAAGCATACATTATATCTGCGCAAGCACAGTATACTCAAAACTACTATTAATACGCAGAATCATCTCAGTGTTTAAATTCAAATTATTAACAACCAATCCACATTTGTGTTACCATTAATTATTGGTTCTAATGGATTTAAATTTCATGCATGAAATGTTTGTGCACTAAGATTTTAAAAAACGAACAGAACATTGTTGAGTATAATCAAAGATCTTATAATTACAAGATAGCATTCTTCGGAAATTCTGCGTGCAAATTCTGTAACAACTTAGTGTAGGGGAAAAAAATATCGCTAACGGGAAAAAAATATCGCTAACTAAAAATAGCACATGTGCGTGCAAATACTGTAGCAACATGGTAACAACTAGGACACCCCCTCCCAGAAATTTTATATGCTTTTTTTTATGCTTCTTATTACTGAACATCGATGCTTCTATTTGTTGCGTGTAAATTGCAGAGCGTACTATCTTGTAATTATAGGATCTTCGATATAATCTACTGTATATAACTGCTGACATTACATTTAAATTAAGAGGTCAATTCAAGTGCCTGATTTGTAGTTGACATGACAACATGCATAATTGGGAATAACTAATGAAAATAGTCTTCTAAAGGTAAATAGTACTGTGTCTCAGGCAGTGTTATGGTACTTTCCTCAATGGCAGTAGCAGCATTAGTATTACTAGACATCGTATAGTAGGGCTAGCCTTGAGCCCGGAGCTCTGATCATCGCATTTTTTTCCTCCTCAAAGAGTTTTGTATACACACTGCTTACATAGGTACTACAGTCCCCACAGGAGATTTTTGATATTGTATGTGTTGTCTACCTATAAAAATATGTTAAGTCAGATAGTGGCCATCAATGGTATTAAATTACATTTAATAAATTTGTTATAAAATATTTACCTATCAGCAGCTTCACTCGCTCGTACAGACAACTCCCTCATTTCACGCTGATGCGCTGTACTGTTTTCATTTGCTTCTCGAAGCTTCTGTAATAACTTATTGCCTTCAGTTTCTAAGTACTTCTTAGCAGCATTCAAAGTGGCCTCTGCTCGGTTCAGAATCACTTTAGTGTCGGCAATTGCTGCAATTAAGAAATTGAACAAACATAAGCTGATTTGCATAGCAAGTGTAAATGAATATGCTAAACAGAAGTATTTGGCATTTGCAAAATTATTTTAAATATTATTTTGTTTATTGTAATTGTTGAAATTTTGAAGTCCGTCCTTACCGTCTTGTCCATTGGCAGTATCAGCAGCAGCTTGGTTCGTATTTCCTTCAATTTTCTCAAGTTGTTGACGAAGCTTTGCTATTGCTTCTTCCACTCCAGAGATGTTGGCTAAGATTTTTTATGAATAGAAAATTATTAATATAATTTTAAATTACATCCTGAGGCTTAGCCGTCAGGTCGGCAAATAAACATTTAAAACCAAACTACATTCCATTACCTTCATATACCTATATAATATTGCCTTTAGAGCCTTGTAACCAGGTAGGAAGCTAAAGGTTAGTCTAGCCATGTCTACAAAATGATCATAATATTTATTAGGTGGGCATGATAGTTAAATCCAATTATAAATTTGTTCTTAATTTTTCTGTGGTAAATTTTGATTACAGGTCAAGTGTGAATAAAGTGTACTCATTAAATATTAGTAGATAAGTAAAAATGTTTGCCAATTAAATAATCTCCTTTAAAACTCTTTCACTTGTTTTTTAATATATCTTTAACCAGGAAAATTTCAGATCATTGAGATGAATAATAATTCAATTGTATTGCTACAATTTTTTAATTTTATTTTGATCATTTAATAAAAAATTCATTACAAAAGGAACTCTAAATAGCTCACCCAAATGTCTGTAACCAAAGAAAATACTAACTTCGGGCCTGTAACCAGGTTGATGGAAAGAGGGGTTTCCTATAGGGCAAGTTTAACTCAAAAGTGTTTCTTTAATAAAGTTATGATAAAATACTACTACGGTATTGTACTGGTCAAAAAGGGGGGTTCGGCCAAACCCCCAAAAACCCCACTGGATAAGGACCTGCCATGTGTTAAAGCTCTACCGTTATATCACCTTCCGTCAACTATATTTTGAATCTCAATAGTTTTAGATTTTAAAGGCCAACTGTGTACCTGGTGAACCTAGCTGTCTGGCTTGTTCTAAAACCTTAACAACTTCTTCATCCAGCTCTCTCAATCTCCTCTCAAACTCTTTATCGTTAACTTGTGCAGGGTCAACGGTACGGATTAGTTTTCGCAGTGTTTCCATGGCAATCTTGTGCTCATCGACCTTATCAGCGACCAAGTTGTAACATTCAGGACAATCTAAAAAAGAAGAGCACATTTATTTATTAATGATTCTGAATCTCTTCTATCTTCATGATTACTCTAAAATTCATAAATAAGACCTCTGTAAGTTCCAAGCATGAATTATAAATTATACCATAATATCCATGTAAAGCCAACCTAATTTATATCAACCCCAAGTTTGTATTTATTGATACCATAGAAAAAGTAGTTATAATAAAATATTTACTTATTTTTTTTTTAGACTGCATGCACTTTTAGTCGTTGAGTACAGTTACAAAACACAAAAACAGAAAGAAGGGCAAAACACAAAACCAAGTCAAAACTTTAAGTCACAGCTTAAAACCTTTTTGTTTTCCGGTGGCTTTTCACATGCATTGCGCCTTTGATCTTGTTTGGAATTGGCGCCATATAAATTCAAGATATTTTTATTATTATTATAATAATGATTAATGAAATAATAGTCAGAAGGCTTATGCATATTAAGTTGCTGCTTAGCAATGAGAAAATAAATAATGTATAAATCAAATAGATAACATAGTGTTCAAACATACATCAATGTATCCTGAGCATTAACTATAGCGTAATTCCACAATCAAATCAACCACGAGTTTACCTCAGTCTCAGTCGGATTTGATGTGGTTGGGACCCATGAAAAACGATCACAAATGAAAAAATGTTTGCTCTAGGCCTCTTAATTAATGAGATATGTGCTAACAATCTTTGAGCCAATTTACGATACCTTGCGCATTTAACTGATCGTATCTCAGTAAGTATAGCAACTACTGAGTTGGTTTTAGTGTCATTTTAAAGCTACTGAATAGTGCTATAACCTTATTAATAAATAAGCATAAAAAAGTTATTATAGATTATAAAGTAGAGTACAACATTTAGAACACATTTTCACACTATTCAACATTTTCTCCTTTACATACAACACATGTACCTAGGTCACAAGTTATCATTACTCCTTATGTAGAATTATGTAATTTGTTTGTTGTAGTTAAATATTTATTTTATATTCATTTTAATATAATTATTTTTATCTTTTTTCGCCTATGGGTTACGTACATTATGAGGTTGAGTCGTGCTTGCACCTGTCAACAAGTTCTCTCACTGAAATTCTTTTTTTTTTACATTTTGCTTTCTCCAGTGTAAAGTTAAATAAAATAATTTTTAATTTTTCTTTTTTAAAGCATACATAGGCAAATGTTTTCTACTGCACAGATTATTAAAAATCATGATGGGTTGTATAATATATCAATGATGCTAAGTTATAGCTTGAAGTACCTGTAGCAAACATCTTAGAACTCTAGGATAGTAGTTACTTATCGACCAGTCACAATTTCTCTCAAAATCACAAAAAATAAAATACACCATTGACATTGGCTTGAAGACTCACCGATGCAGCCTTGTGAGATATCGTACTTGTTTATTTCACAAGCATTGCACTTATCTCCAATCACACCTTCAATACATCGACAGACCCCTTGCTCCGTACAGTTCTGGAATAATGATCCAAGAGGGTCGCAGTTGCAAGCTGGATAAGACAACAATTTTGATTTCATAACTTTTATGTACAAGGATCCATATGTAATATCTTTATTTTTGAATCATTAAATTTTTTTCATTTTTCTCAATATTATTATCATTATTGTTGTTTTATTTATTTTTTATTTTTTTATTTATTTCATAACAATTTGTGGTTGTGTATCTTTCACTATTTTATAATAATTACTATTATGGTCTTTTATCATAGCTATTATTATTGCTTTAATTATTTATATCATTATTATCTTCAATATTATTATTATCATCATTATGATTATTATTATTTCTTTTTTTTTTATTGTTATTGTTGCTGCTAGGCATCTTGTACAGGGACCCTTTTTGCCTACCAAAATTTTTACGTTTAAGTTTTGAGTGAAATAAAATTATGAATAATGAATATCAAAACATTTTAAAACACTTTCTATAACCAGGCTAATAGTATTAAAATTTGACAATTTACTATATGTAAAATGGTAAAAAAAACATCAACCTACCTTCACATCCTGCTGTAGAGAAACTGTAATGATCATAGAAACATCGTTCACACTGTCGACCTGTGACACCTGGACGACAGTCACACTGGCCTGATAACAAATCACATGTAAACGTTACTGAACCGGTCTGCGAGCACCCGCAAGCCTCGCATCCATTACCGCTTTCAATGTTCCAATAGCCATCGTAGCACTTGTCACACTTATCACCGTACACATTATCTTGGCAGTAACATCTACCGTTTCGATCACACGTCAGGAAATCAGAGCCATATACATTACAGTTGCAAGCTGGTGACAGAAAAAAAAATTTACAAGTGCCAATCAGAATGTTAGGAAAACTAGGTCATAGCTCAATGTATAATGACAGCATTATTTTTGAGTTATGTTGTGCAAAATTTAATCAAGAATGTTTGTTATTTTGTTGAAATTAAAATTATATTAATTATAAAAGGTGGTAACATGCCTGAATCTTCTGTTTCAATTATCAAGATTTTATTGGACGCTAGCTACGTTGTAAACATATATGAGGCTTGCCATTTTATAACCAGTGTACTGTCGCTAAATGTTAAACTGAGTAATTAGCAATAGAATGTGCCAGTATTGTTTACTTTAGTACAGAGAAGCAGTAATGCTTTTACTCATAACTTTGGCAATAGTAAGTTGATTCCAGTCAATGATCCACCATTTTAAATTTCAGTATTTCTATAAATCTATCCGTTCTAGGGGCATAACTACAGGGGTGTAGAACAGGGCACAAGCCCGGGGTGCCACACTGAAGGAATTATATGGAGCAAATATTTTAGAGCCATACATACAGGATGACATGGACTTACCTTGACATTGTCCTTTAGGATTAGCCCTAGCATCTCCATAGTAGCTATCTGCACAATATTCACAGTAGAATCCAGCTGTGTTGTAGATACATTTCAGACATTGACCAGTTGTACTGTTAATATAGAGGGCAGTAGATACTTTCATTAAATTATTTAGCTATGAAAAATACAAATTTAAATTCAATGAAACAGAGACATAAAATAAAACAAGTTCTTGTAATCTTGAAAGCTCCAATGAGTTCTAGTGGCCCTAATGGCCGCCCATACTAAAAAGATCTATTAATCAGCCGAGTGATTCTAGTGGCCCTAACGGCCGCCATCTCACACAATTGACATAATTATGCATGTTTTAGTATGCCTTTGTGATACAGGGATGCTGTGTGCACTTCTGGCATGTTTAAATGGGGTTCAGAAACAAATTTTTACAAGCTGTCTCTGGCTGTCTAGCAGTCTGTGAATCTTTACCATAGACTGAGAGCAGAACCTAAAGCTGCTCACTGCGTTGTACGACCCTGTGAGAGCGATAAACGACGCAGCGCTGTCTGCTGATTGTCAGTGGCAGTCTAAACAGATCACCATTAAAAACGATCAGTTGTGCGCGCATTGCGGCATCGCGTTCTACATGGATTCGAGTTGGCCGATGACAGTCGGGCGCAGCGAGTGTCCGGCTTAACAGACAGCATAGATTTATAGCCCAGATGATGTTCAAATTTCAAAATAATACAAGTGTTAAAAAAAAAAAACCGAGCTAGTTAGAATGCAGATAAATAATACCTGTTGCAATTGCCAACAGCATTGGGATCAATGTTACCATTACAAGTACACCTACTGCAAGCTGATGGAGGTCCATAGCGACCAGCTGGATCTCCATGGTAGCCATCTGCACAATAATCACACCTGTTACCTGAAAAGGCAATAATACAGTGTATGATAATATTTTGAATAATGCGGCACACTGATTACAAGGATTCTCAATTACAAACTCTCTTTGATTCTACGCCTTTTACATGATTCAAGCATCATATTCAGCTTATAAAGCATATTGTCAAGGATGTTTTAGGCACGAATGACGATAATGATAATGACATAATTCCTAATGTGTTGTACTTACCAACATACCCTTCAGGACAACGGACACAGATGACCTCTCCCTGAGCATCTTGCACACATTCTGATTGGCCAGGGCAAGGACAAGGCTGACAATCATCACGAGTGCCCCTTGTAGCATCACCATAGTAACCAGAGGTACATCGTGAGCAACTGTCTCCTTCAGTATTGTCTTCACAACGACAGACACCTAGACGCATGAAATGTTACCAGAATAAACATTATGTTATTAATTCTGTTACATTTCATTATTCCTGCAGTACTAAACAATACATGGTACATATATTGTAAAAAGATGGATATAAAATTGTGATGACTTGCAACTCTGCTTCACAAATAAATAGAATTTTGGATCTCAAAAGACATCATATAAATCTATCAATAACTGCATTAAAAATCCGTAATGTTCACTGATTAATCTCAGAAAGTATAATACATATTTCAAGTATTGAAATGCACGCCAACGTGTTGGGATTCAATATATGATGATCATGATGACATAATTAATATCAAAATATTGAATCCCAACACGATGGCGTGCATGTAAATACTAGGAGTATGCATTATACTTTCTAATTGCATTCAAATAGCATCATTTACATACCTGAATCTGAATTGCACACTATTGCATGGTTGTTGCATTCACAAGGTACACACATGGCAAATGGGCCACCATAAGGCGGATCCCGGTAATAGCCAACAGTACACGATTCACAGGACTGGCCAACATAGCCCTGTGGACAGTTACAAAGCTCAACCTGTTGTGCTGAATCTACTGGGCTTAAGACAGATCGACGAACCGTGTCCAATTGCACATTGTCCAGCGTGCCAGAGTTCGCTAAAGAAAAATCAAGATGTTAATTTTCAACCACTTTAAATATATACAGTAAAACGTTGGTTTTACGAACGTCGATTTTACGAATAGCCGATTTTATGAATGAATTTTGATTAGTTAATGCTTTGAAGATTCTTCAAAAACAGTGAATTTGAATTCCTTGGAGGATTTTATTATTGTAAAGTTTGATTTATTTAAAATTGAGTATAAAAATAATTAATAACAGTAATTTAAAAAGTTGTATAAGCCAGATACCCTGACCACCGTAGGTTGCTCGTATCCTGATGCTTGTTAAGTTGGAGAGCATACGCTGAAAACTGAAGGTATCCAATCTGGAAGTCCAATCATATGACGGACTCTCATGCAACCTACAAGACAAAGTTATAATAAATTGATGCAATGTTAGTGTAAATAACTAAGAACAACTACACAAAATGTTAATTCACATGATGAATCCCACACATGATGGAAATTTATAACTGCCACAAGTCAATCATGATATTATTTTGCCTCTAACGTTCATTTTCTTATCTTGAAACATGCATTACCTTTGTACTTCATGGCTATGTACACAATACAAATGCCATTTCTTGTTTACACTAACTATATGTATGCCTAGCACAGCCTACACTTTAATGTGATGGCCTTTTCGTTGATAGAGCAAGAAACAATCTGAAAAACACTCAGAAATTTGCTTCACTCCATAGCTGAAGAAGGGATTTTAGATTATATTTTAGATTTTATGGATAGCAAAAAGATATAAGAAATAATATATATTGGAATGGGACTATTTGAGGTTTACTTATTAATAGTTTTATTTACTTATATGTAGAGTACCACAGTCATGCCATCACAACGCCAGGTGGCGCTTTCTGTTGTCAACAGACGTAGGTTACCGTTCATTATGCTAAATGACTGCATAGGCCTTCTGGAATAGGCATTCCAGAAATCTAATATTTTACCATTAAAATGTACTAAAAAACACAAAGCTCGCATTATATTAGTTATCGAACACACATTCAATTATTAATTAAAATTTACAAAGAAAAAGTAAGATACAGCATCATAATAATTACGTTAGAAATTGGGATCAATGGTTTGTTAGTGGCTAAATGGCATCAGTTGAATGCATTTTGCAACGATAGCAACAGAGTAGTATCACATGGTATTATGATGTAACACTGTAGTACTCTATATGCCTAGAAATAGAATGAGTGTTGGCAAACCATAAACCTAGTAGTAGGCAGAGGTAGGCTTGGATGTGACTAGTGTTTAATGGAATCATCACAAAGTTTTACTTGCACACATAGGCCAATAGGATATATTATAGCTTCATGATCACATCAGGAGTTTTCCTGGTTATATTGATATGTGATTAAAGGCCCATACATAATCAGGCAATTTTTTGTATGCATTATTGGATTTTTTGTTCAGTGTTACCCATTCATTGTATGGTATCAAATTATGTTAATTGCTTATTGATTATCTGCCTAAAAACTTTCTTTTGGATGTACTGACCTAAATACGAATGTTGTGCTACGTTGCGAGGGTGCTTGGTTGCCTTGGGCTGTGATTGGTGCTGTGACTTTAAAGCCAGCTCCTTCAATCACTAAGTCCTCAGCAGATAGTTGTGCATTATCTTGGTCAACTCTGAGATCAAACCTCAAGTACTGGCCATAGGAATATCTCTGGTCTCCTAGATATTCAGCTTTAATTGAAAGAACATAAATTTGTAATACATACATTTAATGAGTCAAATTTGCTAGAATAGCAAGGCTGGTGACATTTAGAATACAGGATTGGATTTATTCGGTGTAAACACCAAGGATAGCCCACAAAAGTCTAAAAGAAGACATGTTTCCAGTGGGGTCCTTCTGGTGGTGATTGGGCATTACAACAGGACACAATCCCCTACTCTTTTCCAAAGAGTGTACTGCGTTCTTTAACGTGCACATGGGCCATAAATGCACACAGGACCAACAGCTTAAACGTTTCATCTGAAAGACGGTGCGCTATTGTAACTTGTGTTTCAGCCCTCCAGCTGAAACACAAGGAAAGGCAGCAATGGGAATTGAACCAAGGATCTAGAGATCGCCAGGGTTCAGCGCACACACAGTGGCTACCACCAGATTAGCCAACTGAGCTAAGCTGCTCTCTACAGTTTGCAATGAAATAGTAGACTACCTTTGAGACCTGAAATTTGGGGTGGTCTCAGGTTTGATCTCCACTTGGAACCCATTGACCCCCTAGATTTTGAAAAATGATTTGAAATTTTTTTCAGTGTAAAGAAATATGGTTAAATATCAATTTTTTCTTTTTCTGAAGGAATAATACAATAATGATTGATACCAATTGAAAGATAATAAAAACATGCTTCTAAATAGACTATTATTTAGTATTGTTAAATTATGAAAAAAATAAATTAAATTAATTATTTCCAATTATTGATTTCATATTTATAAATATTTTTTGATGAATAATTTAAAAAATAAATAATTGATTCCCGAGTCAGTAGCCAGAATAAAAACACATCTCCACATCGGCACAAATTATTCCTTTACAAAATAAAACTAAATTTGAATTTAGATAAAATATATAAAATTTTACATCGAGGGGGCCTAGGCCGAATCCCCTAGGCCCTACTCTTACCAAATCAAATAGAAAATGACTCAGATTTAGTATTTTCCTTTATGATCATTTCATCTATTATAACTAAAATAATATATTTTAATCAGAAATTCAGTGACACAATACAATAATGGTAATACAGCAAATTTTACCATATATATATTTTATATTTTACTGGAGATTAGCTGATTAAGAACTTGATTACATATAGTAATGAAACTTACATGGGGCTTCAAAGTAGAAAAGATTGTTGTTATCAGAGTAAAGACCAATGTTTCCACGGATAGCATTATAATTGATTGGTTGTTCATTTCCACCACGATCAACTCCAGTCCAACCACTAGGCCCTGAAAAGAATAAAATAATGGATATGTCCAGTGGCGGATCTATAA
>NW_022734652.1:48437-49450 GCF_011630105.1 Anneissia japonica | reverse complement strand
AGCCCACTGATATCAGAATCTTATATAGAGTATATCTTGGCTGAAAACGATGGATATTTCTTGCTTTATTGGTTTAAATGTTTTCCTATTTTAGCTAAGGTAACACTTTATATTATTTTAAAGATTCTTAAATAAAATTTTAGGTGTTTTTGCAGTTAAAAAAGATTGTTTGTAATGTCATTGCCGCAAATCGAGTTCGTAAAATTCAGAGTTTGTAATAGGGAGGTTCGTAATTGAAAGATGCTACTGTATTGTCAGATATCAAGCATTGTGCCTACAAGTATAATGTAGAGAAACAAGCCAGTGGCATACTTTAGTATTGAGATGGGAATAAATAAAACAACAGCCATACCTCCACTGAATCTGCTCTCTATTTTGTCATCTTCGTAGCCTGGAATGGAAGTACAATCAGAGGAATGGCCATGACAGAAGCAGGCTAGACATCCAAACTCATCGTCACTTTGCAAGTTGAAGAAACCTGGCTTGCATCTACATACATAATTCAATACAAGTATAGACTTCAATAAAATTATTCAAATGTCAGAGAAATGGTTGTGTCTTTACCCAGTCAGCAGCATGCTGACTGGGTTCTGTTTCCTAGCAGTTTCTTTCTTTACCCAGTCAGCACCATGCCGACTGGGTTCTGTTTCCTAGCAGTTTCTTTCTTTCTGGCAACGTTTTAAAAGGCTACTAGTGGCAAACTACCGGACCAATTTAATTAAAACTTGGTCAGTAGGACCGGTGCCACCTCCAATTTATGTGTTGTTCACAACTTAGTGCAAAGGTCACATAAGGGGCATTAGGATCAAAAAACCAAAAATCGTATTAAAGACTACTTGTCTCACACACAACGTAGCACAGTCTTGTCCTTTGCACATATACATTGGCATAAGGCAGGGTCTATAGGGTGTTCAGGGATAAGGGGTCAAAGGTCATTAAGAGGTAATTTTTATCTTTTTCTGGCAACATTTCAAAACGCTACTAGTGCCAAACGGTTGTGCCGATTTCAATCA
>NW_022734652.1:27562-47513 GCF_011630105.1 Anneissia japonica | reverse complement strand
AATAAAACAACAGCCATACCTCCACTGAATCTGCTCTCTATTTTGTCATCTTCGTAGCCTGGAATGGAAGTACAATCAGAGGAATGGCCATGACAGAAGCAGGCTAGACATCCAAACTCATCGTCACTTTGCAAGTTGAAGAAACCTGGCTTGCATCTGCATACATAATTCAATACAAGTATAGACTTCAATAAAATTATTCAAATGTCAGAGAAATGGTTGTGCCTTTACCCAGTCAGCAGCATGCTGACTGGGTTCTGTTTCCTAGCAGTTTCTTTCTTTACCCAGTCAGCACCATGCTGACTGGGTTCTGTTTCCTAGCAGTTTCTTTCTTTCTGGCAACATTTTAAAAGGCTACTAGTGGCAAACTACCGGACCGATTTTATTAAAACTTGGTCAGTAGGACCTCCCATTTATGTGTTGTTCACAACTTAGTGTCAAAGGTCACATAAGGGGCATTAGGATCAAAAAACCAAAAATCGTATAAAAGACTACTTGTCTCACAAATAACGTAGCACAGTCTTTGCACATATACATTGGCATAAGGCAGGGTCTATAGGGTGTTGAGGGATAAGGGGTCAAAGGTCATTAAGGGGTAATTTTTATCTTTTTCTGACAACATTTCAAAATGCTACTAGTGCCAAACTGTTGTGCCGATTTCAATCAAACCTGGTCAGTATAATCGGTGACACCTTTCATACATGGGGTGTTCACTGCTTGGGGTCAAAGGTCACATAGGGGTCATTAGGGTAAAAAACTTTCAAAAAAATGAATAAAAGACTTCTTCTGTCACAAATATCATAGCAGAGTCTTTTCCTGGGCACATGTATTGGCATAATGTAGGGTCTTATGGTGTTCAGCGATTTACAAAGATCATTAAAGGGTTATTCTTTTGTTCTCTCTAGCAACATTTCAAAATGCTACTAATGGCAAACCATTGGACCAAATTCAATCAAATTTCGTCATTAGGAACCGGCGACACCTCCTACACCCCAGTCTGGGATCAGGGGTCACATAGGGGTCATCGGGTTAAATTTTTAAAATAGCCCAATTGAGCTCAAATTTACCAGGAATGATCCTTAGGACCTTCTAAACATGAAAAAATACTCTTCACCCCATATGTCAAAGTTCATAGGTCAAAGGTTCAAAATGTTACTAATGGCAACCGATTGAACCGTATTCAATCAAATTTGATCATTAAGAACCAGTGACACCTCCTACACCCCTGTCTGGCATCAATGGTTACATAAGGGTCATCGGGGTTAAATTTTCAAAATAGCCCAATTAAGCTCGAATTTACCAGGAATGATCCTTGGGACCTTCTAAACATGAAAAACTACTCTTCACCTATAGGTAAAAAATCACAAGGGTCACTATAGTGAAAATTATCAAATATTGCTAGTGACTAAGGATTGGACCAATTGCATTAGACAGACTCCTAGCAAACATAGGATGTTCACAGGTGTTGAGGTTAAAAGTTACAGTGGTTATCTCTTAAAAAATGACTGGGTTCATGTTCTATTGAACATAGTATCTCTAGTTTTTTGGGGGTTTTTTTAAGTTGAGAGATTATAATTAAAATGTCTGTCATGTTTTCTATTAAATTTTCAATTAAATATTTGAATTAATTTTACAGTTTAAAATTCACAGTTAAAAACCATTTTTATGTTAAATTTTATTCCAATCACTCAATTTTCCTACAATCACTTAATTACTTAATGTTGTTTCATGAATGATTGATAGTACAAATATATACATACCGGTAAGAGAAACACATTAGACAGTAGTTAACCTCATATGAATTGATCAATTTTTGTCTGCACACAGATGGTTCAGTGTCAAGGAATATTTTCTTCTTTAGGCCAAATAAACTTAATTGCTGGTTTCACATCCCAGCATTTATAAACATTTTTGAGCCTCATGAAAAAATTATTATTTACCATTTAAAAAAAAAAAATTTATATGGAAAATAAAAATAATGATGATCTGAATGATTGTAGTCAAAGCCTAATAAGCGATGGAAACAAAGGCAGAATACCATTACAACGAATTATTTTACTCCTTTTAAAAAACAATTTTTATTATTTACCAGCCTGTTTACCACTAGTACATAGGATAGTAAATAGCAAATAGTAATTAACCTCACCAAATCCCAGATGTGAAAACTAACAATTACAGTAATTTTATCTGTCCATAATAGAAAATCTAACACCATCAGTGTTTACCTGTCGCAATTACGAGCTTCAACATTCAGCTTACATGTACAGTCACCGGTGGCAATGTTACAACTCGCTTGATTATTTAGGCTACCAGCAGGAAGACAATTACAACTCCTACCATACAAGAAATCAAAACATTTTAGAACCATTGCTTTAAATATAACTTCTACGTTCATTTATATACAACTATTATAAAGCTGTGATTAGGCATATGTCTTTAGTTTGGTAAGTTGTTCATTATAACCTGTTAGTTTCTTGTGTTTACTGCTATATCTGGTGATTGGATGGCGTGATGGCTTAAAAAATTGCCAGCAGGAGGCCATACCGCAGTCCAACAGGGGTGGTCAGGCCAAAGGAGCCGTCCGGACCTTTGGTTGAAAGTCCAAGCGTAAACCTCTGGTGGGGTGAAGGGTTTAGGAAGGTAAAAATTGTGCTTTTAGACCTCAATAATTTGGAATGCAATTTAAAAAATCCGTAACGGAACATTTTTAGCCCAACAAACGAAAGTGTTGTTCGACGGCAGGAGGGCTTGCACGATAGATGGACAAATTATTAATGTCATTGAATATTAAATTATTAATTATAATTATTCAAAATTATTGAGAGTGAAAGGATGATGAATAATTATGAATTTGATGACTACAACATTGGCAATGAAAATTCAGTTATCAATGGTTGGATTCGGACGTAAACTCAATTACATGGGTAATCTACTAATAACCTCGGGGCTAAATGTGACGGTCGTTCGGACGAGTAAAATAACAATCCATTTACCCATTAATTTGACGGAAGTTACGTATTTTACAAGCTTCTGCAAGGTCAGAATTCTGAATAGTTCGTGACCTGAGTGACGACCCCGTGTCAAATTAGCAATGTTTTCGCGTCAATTTCAATACTTCATACACGAATTTACGCTATTTCTGCTTACTTTTTATACAATTTACTCATTTCCTTGCGATTATCCTTACAAATTGACGCCGAATTATGATTAACCCAGCCGACCTAACTATCGTGACAACTTTTAAATTGCTTCTCGACGACGGATTTGATCTAAACCAAGCTTTTCGACGAAGAAAGTAGCCTACAGCAACGAAGAAGACAACGACCAGCGTGGAAAGAAAGCTTGGGCAACAACGCGAAGAATCATGCTGCGTGGTCGCGAGCTTCTTTTTGTCCAGTGCAATCTGACCCGGCGTTGTTAACAAATCTGAAGGGTCAACTTGTGACCTGGGCCTTGTTACGGGTGATTAATTACGCCTTGAGGCAAGGTGTAATTGAAATATCCAGTAAAAAATGTGGGTTTTTGGGCCAGATGTTTTTCGAATTTTCTATACCCAGGGGCATTATTTAATTGCCGCACGCGACCGTTCAGCTGGTGGTACCCAGTTAAATTTTACTCGTCCGAATCGGCCCAATGATGCTTACCTGCAGCCTGTGATTCCAAAGTCATAGAAGTTGGGCAAGCACTGGTCACACATTTGACCACCCACACCTGGCTTGCACACACACTGTCCATTAACACCACACTGCAAATTAAGTGACCCTGTACACGAACAATGTAAATAAATAATTATGCACACACAAAAGACTAGTAAATTATACTGTACACACATTAGGCACGTGATAAACTTTCATGTCTATTCATCATGATAACTTTAGCATGTTCATAAAGAAACCATCATCATGATTTTATTTATGCTAATGCGTGCAGTTTTGCATGAAATCTACCAGAAGCACACCAATGTGGTTGGGACCTACCATAAGCACAACCAATGAGGTTGGGATTTGTATAATAAACTGAAAGCCGATTGGTAGAATTCGATCTCATGAATTAATTTATCACATTAACCAAGGTTAATCATGATGAATCAACATGCTCCACTAGATCAGATAAGGTGATCAAGATGAGCATGTTATTTGATTCTGGTTGGTTCACATAAAGCATGGCGGTATAATGCATTAAGTGACTGGCTTGTTCATGGTCCACTAGATCATGTTAAATTCTAAATGTGAACCTAGCTATTTCATTTGGACAAGCTATTTGGCATTGTTTCTACCAAAGTCTTACAAACATTTTTAAGGAGGGAGACGTACACTAGATTAAAAACAGAAGGCCAGACTTTTTTTATACCCTGTTTTGCGAACTTATTATTTTAAAGATTTTCAGAGGAATGTGGAAAGGAAATTAAAATAAAATTTTGTTTTCTTATTTAGCAAATGGTTTTGCCAAAAACATCCGAACAGTGGACAAAATTAAAATCAAATTTTATTGTTGAATGTAAACAGTGTAGTAATGGGATGGTTAAATGCTTTAAATTGTGGCAGGGGTGAAAAATAAAAATAAAGACAAATTTCCATTTTTTTTTCATGGGGGTGGGTGTGCTAACTTGCAAGAAATAAGATTTTATTTTTATTTGGAATCATCATTATCAGCGGGCAGTGGGTTCGCCAAACAAGGTATAAAAAAGTCTCAGTGTATTAGTTTAATCATGCTTTTTTATTACTTTACATGGTTTTACATGTATGGAAAATACATATATGATGATTCTTAGTGAGAATTTCGTAGGAGATATCCCAATCAACAATTTGTCACATTTTCTTCTAAGTGTAATTTGGTATAAGAAAGCCACATTCAGTTAATTACTTACCAACAATATCACAACTGCATGCTAAGCAAGGCTCTGAGAGTGACTTCCTATAAAAGTTTTCCTTGCACCTCTCACAGTTTGCACCTGCAGTATTTCGGGTACAATCTACACAGAACCCACCGTTGCCAGTCCTGTCATACAGATCTTGATTAAACACACACCTTGTTGAGAAGCCATTACAGTTACATACTGAAAAACACAAAAGACAAATATGTAAGCTAAAAAAAAAAAAAAAAAGTAAATATCAAAAATTTAGCAAATATGCAGTGTTTTAAAATGGATTCAGAAAAGGATTCAGAACAAGAATTGGAAACAATATGCAACCATATACTACTATGTGACTTAATCAGCCATTAAGAGAATTGTTAAATGATTTAGAATGTTAGTTACATAAACACAAAATCCTGAGAAATGTACGACCATTGAATTTATATCATTTTACCTTCCTCCTGCAAAACATGACAAAGTGTTCATAGGGTTGTAAATTCAACTCACCTACTAGACATTGTCAATGTAAGTGAAAATGTGGTTGATGGTTCAAACTGTCCCACTTTCAGTTAATTACTTACCAACAATATCACAGCTGCATGCTAAGCAAGGCTCTGAGAGTGACTTCCTATAAAAGTTATCCTTGCACCTCTCACAGTTTGCACCTGCAGTATTTTGGGTACAATCTACACAGAACCCACCGTTGCCAGTCCTGTCATACAGATCTTGATTAAACACACACCTTGTTGAGAAGCCATTACAGTTACATACTGAAAAACACAAAAGACAAATATGTAAGCTAAAAAAAAAAAAAAAAAGTAAATATCAAAAATTTAGCAAATATGCAGTGTTTTAAAATGGATTCAGAAAAGGATTCAGAACAAGAATTGGAAACAATATGCAACCATATACTACTATGTGACTTAATCAGCCATTAAGAGAATTGTTAAATGATTTAGAATTTTAGTTACATAAATACAAAATCCTGAGAAATTTACGACCATTAAATTTACATCATTTTACCTTCCTCTTGCAAAACATGACAAAGTGTTCATAGGGTTGTAAATTCAACTCAACTACTAGACATTGTCAATGTAAGTGAAAATGTGGTTGATGGTTCAAACTGTCCCACTTTTGGAGGAATTGTCCTGCTTTTGTGACTTGTGTCCCACTGTTCCACCCAGCCCTATTATCTCGTTTTAAGACAAATATTTAAAAGATAAATATAATGACCCAATTTGAAAAAAAAAAGATAAAATTCACCCTGTACACCATACATATCTACGCTCAGGACAGTATACTAGAAACTCAAGCAATTAGGTGTAAGACAACCCATATTATTGATAAGACTCTGACAGTTGTAGTATCCAAGTCAGTGGAACATCCAGCCACCATCTACCCTCTCCCCACCCCCCAAAAAAATAAAATAAATAAAAACATGTTTTACCTGCAAATGTGTGATTTTGATTGTAATTTCATACAGCATGAGAACAAAAATTGGTGTGTTATTTACAAATTGCTGTCACCCACCACAAAACAAAAAAAATGCCTTTGAAACACTATTGATTAGGCTATGATTAAAAAATATTGAAGGAAATTGTAGAGAAAAAATACAGTGGAAATTTTCAAAACAAAAGAACGATGCAATAGAGATATGAAAAAAAACCCAAATCAAACAGACATTATTATTTAAGAACTATTAGCCCTAATAATATGAAATAACTAGCACAAGTTCTGAAATACAACTTTGAATTGATATTTTAAAGAAACTTTCTGTAATAAACTATTAATAAAATTGGATCAATTAGAGCAAGGGTGGGCATAAAAATGGGTAGGAGGGCTAAAGTGAATTTTTGATCTAACACAGGGGGTCACACCAAACTTTGATGTTCACAGTGTACATCCAAAAACCTTCATAAACTGCTTCTATGTCGTTTTAGGCTCAGTTTTAATGTTATATTTTACAGATAAGGTAAAAATTGTGACATTCAGGTAATTTCACAAGGTTCTATATAAACTACATTATAAAGAAGTGTCAACCATGACACATATTCAACATGGGTGATAACAGCAAACCACCAGTTCTCCAAGTACGAAAACTTCACAGAATTAAGATAATTAACTTACAGTTCCATCTCTCGTTGTGCCAGTAATAGTAACCATTGACAACAGAAACCATCAACATAATCAATATAATAAACTTCAACAGAAGCATCTGTAACATCTTCTCTGGGTCAGTATATTCACAAATATTCAGAAAGTTTCCACCTTAATTTCAAAAGGTTGTCAACATTTACTTAATGTAAATTCTTAACAAATTAATAATTCTGATCGTCAATAAATTGAAATCCAGAAAGGAAACTGCTTTGCTCACAAATTAAAATTCCACATCCAATTCGTCTAAAGCACTCTTCACAGTGTAACTGCAAATAACTGATGATGGATATTAAAAACTGAACATAAAGATGAATGATAAAACTATGCAGTAAAGTGTAGTTCTCACTGACTCGTTGTGCTAGCGGCAGCCAAACCTAAAATTACTTATGTTTTGTGAAACATAAGATTGAACTTCCTTGTAAACTTGATTTGATGAAAATCCATTCAATCACTTTATAATTTGCTGTCCCAAGAAATTTGAAGCTAGATTAAAAGAGTCCAACAACAAATAGTAATTGATCATCTATAGAAAGAGTTTCAGATGCAGTGGAAACAGCAGTTGAAACCTTGCAAAATTGCCATAACATTTTAAAGATACATCCTTTGAAAGTATACACTGAAAGACAGACCCAAACTTGTTACTGCTAAATGTTAAATCAAGATTCTAAATTCATGAATAATTCAGGGAGAAACAGTCAGTTTTTTAAACAGGTTGTGTATCCAGAGATTTCCTGAATGTGGTGTCAGCAGCTAATAGCCTCAGCCTGAACATGTTTCTGACCCTTTCAGTTCTCAACCTCATACTCTCTCGATAAATATACAAGTAGTTGTTAACATATTTGGATGAATGGTCATTAGAATGGTCACTCATTGCCCCATTCACTGTACAAAAGCAGTCAAATTGTCGCTAGCAACCACAACTTTCACAGAACAACTGACAGTAAATGATTATATCATTGTACTATACACGGAAAGATACCAAGAATTAAGGAGGCCTTTATATACAGTACATTAAAAAATACTCTTTTAAGGGAAAACCTTTGGGACCAATAATAATCCCAGGGGTATGACTGAATAGGGATTGGCCATATTAAAAGAAATAATTTCATTATCGCAGTTAAACAGCGTCTCCTTAAAGGATATCCCAAAGGAGAGGTTCTATTGTATGCAAAAGAACAACAGCAAAAAGCTATGGAGAAAAAAAAAAACATTTTTTTACTGAAGTTATAATTTAGCTTATTAAGAAGGATAAAAGCTATCAGACACAGTTTAAATCATTCAGTTTTACTACAAAAAATCTTGATGGATAATAAATAGTGGGACACATCTAATAGTTAAGTGAGACTCTTAGGGATAGAGAAGGGGGTCACCCAACAAAATTAACACATTGATTTTTTGTACCTTACTACCACAACTAAATATTAGGTCTATAGTATACATAATCTTATTAGTACAATTAATTATAAATGAGCAAGGTTACCCAATTCCCACCAATTTAATTGCTCTTAGTTAATATTCCTGAATTTTTTTAAAGCATCTGAAACATGAGGTAAGAGGCCTGGAATGTTTGAAAGCACTTAAAGGCAGGATAGTGTTTCAAGATAAAAGTTACCAAACCAATGATTTATCACTTATCACAAGTGAACCTCTGATAAGCCTAGGCATAAAACACCACAATCAAAGCCAGACTCATAGAGGGCAGCAAACAGATTATGGATCACTGCATTTACAATATCTGGATAAAGGAGGTAAAATGAAAAAAAAATTAATTAAATTAATTTTAACTGGCATGATGCACACATCTATAGTTTTAGGATGAAGCTATTATAATAGGACTCTACAGTATTTAAAGAAAATTGTGGCAGTTGACTTAATGCAGGAACAGAACAGTAGTGGTCAGATTCAATCAAATCATAACACCATAGGCCTAACTAATTATTTTGAACTTAGATTGACCTAAATTACTATTTCTTTCTTTTTGACCACTGCTCGCACTGCACAAAATTGGGGAGTACAACTGCTTTCAAAACCCACTTTATCACAGTTCTTTCTAAGTTGCCCAGCATGGAATATAAGGATTTATATTTTGGTTGTTAAGAAATGAGTGTGTCCAGCTGGTGTCAATTAACTAATGACAAATCTTTACAAGGCCTTTAAAGCATTTTCTCAGTTGGACCATGGTTTGGACGATAGTACCCAAGTAGACTAAGACTTGCATGGACTTCATAATTGTCTGCCTTCATGCTTTTGTCCACATATATTGACAACATATATCTTTGCCTGGTTTTATCATTAAATTAAACATAAATTCCTTTGCTTTCCTTGAAATTACAGCAATGGATTAAATGTGGTAAAACAAAGCAAAGAACATACTACGTCTCTTATACACATCTAGATGTGTATAAGAGACAGACCTCATACTCTCTCGATAAATATACAAGTAGTTGTTAACATATTTGGATGAATGGTCATTAGAATGGTCACTCATTGTCCCATTCACTGTACAAAAGCAGTCAAATTGTCGCTAGCAACCACAACTTTCACAGAACAACTGACAGTAAATGATTATATCATTGTACTATACACAGAAAGATACCAAGAATTAAGGAGGCCTTTATATACAGTACATTAAAAAATACTCTTTTAAGGGAAAACCTTTGGGACCAATAATAATCCCAGGGGTATGACTGAATAGGGATTGGCCATATTAAAAGAAATAATTTCATTATCGCAGTTAAACAGCGTCTCCTTAAAGGATATCCCAAAGGAGAGGTTCTATTGTATGCAAAAGAACAACAGCAAAAAGCTATGAAAAAAAAAAAAACCAAAAAAAAAAAAACATTTTTTACCAAAGTTATAATTTAGCTTATTAAGAAGGATAAAAGCTATCAGACACAGTTCAAATCATTCAGCTTTTACCGCAGCAATTTTACTACAAAAAATCTTGATGGATAATAAATAGTGGGACACATCTAATAGTTAAGTGAGACTCTTAGGGATAGAGAAGGGGGTCACCCAAACAAAATTAACACATTGATTTTTTGTACCTTACTACCACAACTAAATATTAGGTCTATAGTATACATAATCTTATTAGTCCAATTAATTATAAATGAGCAAGGTTACCCCATTCCCACCAATTTAATTGCTCTTAGTTAATATTCCTGAATTTTTTGAAAGCATCTGAAACATGAGGTAAGAGGCCTGGAATGTTTGAAAGCACTTAAAGGCAGGATAGTGTTTCAAGATAAAAGTTACCAAACCAATGATTTATCACTTATCACAAGTGAACCTCTGATAAGCCTAGGCATAAAACACCACAATCAAAGCCAGACTCATAGAGGGCAGCAAACAGATTATGGATCACTGCATTTACAATATCTGGATAAAGGAGGTGAAATGAAAAAAAAAGTAAATTAAATTAAATGTAACTGCATGATGCACACATCTATAGTTTTAGGATGAAGCTATTATAAATAGGACTCTACAGTATTTAAAGAAAATTGTGGCAGTTGACTTAATGCAGGAACAGAACAGTAGTGGTCAGATTCAATCAAATCATAACACCATAGGCCTAACTAATTATTTTGAACTTAGATTGACCTAAATTACTATTTCTTTCTTTTTGACCACTGCTCGCACTGCACAAAATTGGGGAGTACAACTGCTTTCAAAACCCACTTTATCACAGTTTTTTCTAAGTTCCCCAGCATGGAATATAAGGATTTATATTTTGGTTGTTAAGAAATGAGTGTGTCCAGCTGGTGTCAATTAACTAATGACAAATCTTTACAAGGCCTTTAAAGCATTTTCTCAGTTGGACCATGGTTTGGACGATAGTACCCAAGTAGACTAAGACTTGCATGGACTTCATAATTGTCTGCCTTCATGCTTTTGTCCACATATATTGACAACATATATCTTTGCCTGGTTTTATCATTAAATTAAACATAAATTCCTTTGCTTTCCTTGAAATTACAGCAATGGATTAAATGTGGTAAAACAAAGCAAAGAACATACTACAGTACAAAGGACATCTGCAAAGGATGCTATTGGGATAGGCCTATAATTTATAAAAGGAATGTTAATCCTGCATCTGCATCATTCCTATATCATCATGTTCTGAATGAATGGCATTGAGCACTCTGCTCATTGTCCTAATCACTAGTTAGCTCTGACCGTCATCTAGTTATTTAATTATCATGGCATCAGATTTTTCATTTTAATAATAACAAAAGCAATAAAATTATAATAATTAAATTGCGATAACATGTAGGTATATAATAAGGAATGACACTTTATGCCAATTCCCCTGTGCCTTGGATGTTGTTGCTAAGTCCAACAAAATGACAGAACAACCTTGCATACTAGTTAAAAAAGTTCGATTGAAACTGAGGATGTATGTCCTTTAGTAGGCAAACTATGACCGATACACAACCTGTAGTTCACAGAGGGTCTACAATCAGAAACACACTGTAGCTTTTCAATTACCATAGATAAAAACCATATTAAATTATTGTTAAATCAAGCACTGCACATATCCCAATATCAGTCTTTATAACATCCATGAAAAGGTAGAATTGTAATCACAAAATATTTTTGTGGTAATTATTATTATTTTTTTTTAATTGTTTTATTTAGGCACACAACACATGCACAAAGGATTGTCAATAGCGAATATTATCACTGCCTTACTTTGTAGGTGACAATCCCTTACACAAGACAAACATACACACATGATGTAGGTCTGTAATAATCATTACCATATTTGTATTTTTTTTCAATGTATTATTATCTCTATTATTTATCGCCTTAAGCTGTCTTGTAATTTGTGAAGGAATTTATAAGGGTTATGAGACAAATAAGGCTTTAAAATAAAAATCTTTAATAACTCAAACTATTAATAATTCCAGATCATTTTTGTTATTTACACCCCTACTTTTTAATTCTAAAAAGTATAAACCAAATATTGCATCTAAATTACATCATATAGAAATGTCACCATATTCCAATTGCTGAATTTTCTCACCATAACATGTCTGCAAGAGCAAAGAAACTGTAACTTGAGAAACAAGAATAGATACCAAAGACAAAATTACTTCCTACAAATTCAGATAACTACCTTGTTTTCTCATTACTTTATAGAAACATATTACCTGTAGCATGTAAATTATTGATATATCTGTCTACATAGGCCCTCAAATTGACTAATAATGAACATGGAGATGTTTGTGGTGAGATGCCTGGAAAGTTCAGACCCCTAAGGAGGAGTGTTTTGAGGTTTGGACGAAACCAGTTTTTTAACAGTTTTATCATAACTTTGTTTATTAAAGAAGTATTTCCAAGTTAAACTTGGCCTATAGGAAACCACCGTAACAGTCCACTTTCCACTGAAACGTACCTCCCACAAATTAAGTCATGCTACGGGCTTGTAACCATGAACATGGTTACTGTTGTAGCATTTAATTTGGTTAATAGACTGGGTGCAGTAGGAAATTAGCGGGAAAAAAGTAAAGGAAAATTTATTTTTGGTTGTGTCATGGCTGTCTCTTATACACATCTAGATGTGTATAAGAGACAGGTTCAGACCCCTAAGGAGGAGTGTTTTGAGGTTTGGACGAAACCAGTTTTTTAACAGTTTTATCATAACTTTGTTTATTAAAGAAGTATTTCCAAGTTAAACTTGGCCTATAGGAAACCACCGTAACAGTCCACTTTCCACTGAAATGTACCTCCCACAAATTAAGTCACGCTACGGGCTTGTAACCATGAACATGGTTACTGTTGTAGCATTTAATTTGGTTAAATGATTTTTTTTTTGGTGAGATATTTGGAGTTCCTTTAGAAATGAATGTGTTATTAAATTATCAAAATAAAATTAAAATTATTGCAATCATAAAATTAAATTAATAGTCATCTCAATGACCATTTATTTTCACGATTAAAGATGATTGATAGAATTATTTAAAAAAAACAATTGTTGGAGTTTTAAAGGAGATTTATAAATTGGTAAAGCTTTTAAGCTTGTATTTAATGAGTCAAATACACTTTATTCACCACTTGGCCTGTCATCAAGATCAACCACAGAATGATTAATAATTGGATTTAACAAGCATAATCACCTAGCTAATTAACATCAACCTATTATACTATCATCATTTTGTAGACAGTAGGAAGCTAGAGGAATAGTCTAGCCATGTTCCAATGCGAACATAAACAAACATAAACAGAATGGTTCTAAAAAGTATCAGTTAGAGATCAAAACTATGAGTCACTGGACCACAATCTGTGTAGGTGTAATGTTCCAGTCAACACCTTAAAAAAAGTTCCGGCAAAATGTCTCTTTTGATTTTATTTGTTTAAATCATTATTTATTTCAATCTGTATACCAAAGTAGAAATCAAAGATAAGGAGTCCAATAAAATTAAATTTTTTTTAAATACAAAATGGATATGTAATAAAATATTTTCTAGAAGTACAAGATTTTCTATGCTTGTCTATTTTTATAAATTTCCCACAAACTATACAAATCAACAATGTCTACGGTTACTCCTCATACAAAGATGAATTGATCGCGCTGCTCTTGGATACAATAAGTGACAGATGTCGGGATGCAGATCATTTGCCAAAAGCCTCTGTAAAGCCTCTTCTAAATTATATTCTTTGTTAACTTACAACCCTTTATTTAATTTTTTTATATACTCAATTAGAGTGTTAAATGATAGAACTTTACTGATTTTTCTTGAGGTGCATTACGATTCTCTTTTTTATAGTTAGATGGTCTTGTTATCCATTATTACTTCTTGTAATTTTAAACTCAATTCAGCATTTTTGCTGCTATGTTTTAAATGTTTTTCAATGTGTTTTTTGGAAATAAATTTCACACAATAATTTTTCTCTGTGTTTCACTAAATTAAAAAGTGATATACACCCATACTTTAGAATATCTTGTGTTTAGTAGCAGAGGATCAACAATTAGAAAAAAAATAACCATTTCAAATAGAACAGAATTAGAAAGTCAAACTGTTTTTTGAAATAAAAAATAGCTCCAGGGAACATTTTGGAACAGCTTGTTAATGTTAATAATACTGAAAACATTTTCCAAATAATGACTATTTTTGGATAAATTCACCTTTCTTTACATTTATTAGTTGTGTTGTTTAGACAAGCATCACATTATTTTATTGAAACAAATTGTATCAAGCACACAGAGCTCATCCACTCAATCCTACAGTATAAAGCAGCGATGAATTGGCTCTTTTTTAAGACTGCCATCGATATCAGACCGTAACGATAGTAGATATGATCTTATGGTTGGTAACTATGGTAGGTTACGCCTAAGGGTGATACAGTAGGTCCAACCACATACATGGTAGGTCTAACCTCATGTACGGTAAGTCTGACCTTAAGGTTGGTAGGTCTGACCTCAAAGATAGTAGGTTGGACTCTAATCCAGGTCTGATCTCACAGAGGGTAGTAGGATGGACCTCATGGAAAGTAAATCTGACCTTATGGTTGGGTAGTTACGGTGTCATGGGGATGGTAGTTCTCATCTCATGGATGCTAACTCTAAACCTTCAGTAGTTATGACCTCACCAATGGTTAAGTCTGACCTCATTGGACAGTAGATTTCTCTTACCATTTCTAATACCCGATTCACACGTACAAAAATCTTACCAAATGTAACAAAATGTAACCAAAAGTAACATTTTACGGCATTGTGTTGAAATCCCTGCGCATGCGCAGATGCATCTCGGAACGTCTCGGTAATCTTTACCAGCCTCGCTGAGGCTGGTAAAGCTTCCGAGATGTAACATGGATGGATCTGCGCATGCGCAGGGATTTCAACACAACAACAATCTACTGTTTCACGGGGTTCATTGAATTTTCTTCCTTCTGCATACGATTCTGAACCACTAGAAATAGATAGGCCTAGTTTTTCTCAATGATGTTAATTACCTGTAGTAATGGTAGAAGAAGAAGATATACATAAAATGAAATTCGAGATGGTGTTAGTACTATTACTAGTATTACAAGAGTCGACAGAAACATTGGAAGCTATGCCTAGTAGTAGTAGTACAGCAGTTGTTAAGGGCATTGATTGCTTCGAATGTTTACTGTGATGGTGAGTTCAACAGTCCATCTGTGACAGGGGTTCTCAACTAGGCCTAGGCTAGACCTATATCGCAGTAGAGACCTTGGCATTACCTTACAGACGCGTGTGAATGCTTTTTATCTCGGTAGGAATAACTCGGGAGATCGCTCGGTTACAATTTGTTACTTTTTGTTAAATTTAACTTCACGTGTGAATCGGGTATTAGACAGAATGAAGCACAACTACAACTATGGACTTACTTTCACACTCATGAGCGTCAGCTGCAGATGCCGGTGCCCAAGGCTTGTTGTTGTAAAAGGGCTTGCATTCTTGACAATCTGCACCAGCAGTGTTGTGACGACATACGCACACCATACGTTGGTCACCATTCTCAGCAGTGCTCATTTTACATTGGTTTGCATGACCATTGCACTTACATCTACCGGGACAAGAAAATAAGTTACAAAATAAATTATTGAATGCAATGTGCATACTACAATCATACATTCGATTGGAAGGCTCTCGAATTAACATGCAATCTCCCGGTCACTTGAATTTTTCCCACTACAAATCTCACAATGTTGCGATGCGTATGCTGCAATGAATGTGCATTTATGCACACCATACTGAATACGCTACCACTCACACTAATCACAGTTCTCTCATCATAACACAGGTAGACAACAATGTGCAAACTACTATGTATGTACTCCTAATAAATGTAAATAAAGTTACATGCATTGTTTTGAGTCAACATTCCAAACAAAAAAATATATCTGTCCAATTATCATTAATAACTTTGGCCTAAACTTGAATATTTTATTTTGAATATGAAACTCATCTGAACACAATAGGCAGATGTATGAAGATTACACTTTTGAAAGAAGCGTATTGCTCAACATCAATGAGAGATTTATATTATGGCATACTAGGAATTCTGACATACAATAGCATGTTCATACTAGAAACACAAGATAGATCTCTCCACAGATAGGAACTGGATTTACCAAATTGCATTGTGTGTATTACTGTACTAACGCAAGTTTGTTTATCACCAGGGATACGCAGCGCCCCATTTAATGAGGCACCGTGTACAGCTTGAGATGAACTTGCGTAAATTGTCATACTGGAAAGAGATTGAACTGTGTATGTCTAGAAATGCATATAAGATATGTGGCAAAGACAAGCCAAACCAGTCACTCGTCGCAAAAAATCAATTTCTGGTTATTAATACAGGGTTCAACAGTAAAATGAGAGCTATAAAATGGTAAAAAATCATTTAAATCTGACATTTCCTTATAAAGTTACAAGCTTTTAAACATACAGCTGTTTGATGAACAATATTTGAGAAATCAGCCTTCAAAGTTTATGATTTCAGGCATTTCTCAGGCAGAAACCATCACCAAATCGTTAAAAATTATTGTTTGAAAATGGGCAAAATACCAGCAAAGCATGATGTAGAGGAATATAAAGGTTAGTTTATAAAGTGCAATAAAATAGATTTCAACAATTTTGACATTCCAGCATATTTTGGCCATTATCTCTGAAACACAATTTGCAAAAAGTGACTGGTTTGGCTTGTATTTGTCACATATGCAGTATATCTGCATCACTTTTGTTATGCGGGAGTTCTATTTTGTGTTTATATTATCTTTGATGGTGAGGGATGGAGGGTTATGTGAGGGATATGTTAGCTGGGAAAATACTGCAAGATGAAAGGACAGGCTTTTCAAGTTTCTTGTGAAAAACAACCTTGAGGGAAAGCTTTTGTGGGGGAAGGGCTAGCAGCACCACAGATTTCACCCATAGAAATGCCACACCTTATCAAACTGAATGAGTACCAACCTAGCACCAACAGAGAAATCCGAGATAGCATAATAGTAAGAGCGTAGGACATTAGGGGCATTAAACACTTCATCTCCAAAGGTGTTGAGGCGGTTTAGAGTAATCCTGATGTCAGTTGCTGTAACCCATTCCTGTAAAATCAAATTATTTTATATAAGACACAAGGCTGGATAAAACATTTTGGGGGTTCGCAGTGATAAAAATTATAAGTTATTTAGTTATTTTTTAGTATGTATTTCAATTATGTTTTATTACTTTTATATAGGAGCATCTATTAGGTGAAAATTGGCATCAGTCCAATGAACAGCTTTGTAAGGCTCCTTAGCTGAAAGCTGCTTTAGATTGGCTACCAATTATGTATAAATCAACCTCAAATCTTTGGGGTTTAAGAAAAACTAGATATAGCTTTTGTTAAATTTTACGACATATTGTTTAAAGTTGATTAATAGTTGAAAAATTATTTTTTATTTTATCTTTATTTTATTAAAATTCTGGTAAATACATAATTATATAAAAACATTACAAAACAAAATATATCAGCAATTGTTCAAACATATAAAAAAAAACATTGAGTCAGCAAAAGCGAAACCACTGTCATCTTAGAGATTTGCTGCTCCCTTTTTCAAAACGTATTTACAGTACTGATCACCGAACGTTCGACATAGGCACGCGTGGGCCACGAGAGTAATTTGCGAGTGACACGCGTGTAATGAGCTAATGAATAACTAATGACAAAGTGACCTATTTGACATTTGTTTATCCAAGCATTACGGCATTGAGTAAAATGCAAGCTCGGCGAACCAACTACCTTCCTGCATATTTCGCGATGTCAACGATGTTGTTTATTACCAGACAAAAGACAGTGCGCATCGTTAGCAAGCATGCACGCGACAATACATTGGTGAATAAACTGTCCTTACAACGTTAGCTTAGATGAATTCCAGCTTAGGTTGATTAAGCTACGTAGATGGGATGATCATTTTATTCGAATTTACGAATGTTATTTATAGAAATTATATACAAAATAACTGAAAAATTACTTCTATTTTGAGTAGAAGATGTTTAACCTACGTATCCTACCACATCTAAAACACTCTTGATTATTATTGTTATTAATAGCCGAAATAGTATTCAGAATATATCGAAATGCGTTAACAAAATGTGATTGATGTAATTTATTAGATTAAAAAGGAATAACATAACGTTGTCTTTGGATCTGAAATATGCTTGTTGTCACTATTTTTTATCTGTAGTTATTAATAGTTGAAATGACAAGTGTTATTTACTATGATTTTTTTTGTTTGTTTTTCAGGTCATCGAGTACTACAATATTAAGATGTTATGAAAGCATACTAGAAATTAATACAAATGTTAATGTATTTTTATACGTTGTTCGTAATCAAAATCTATCAAATTTTGCATTAAGCTAAAGCTTAATCATATTTACTTTTCATTAAACAACTATTATTCATTGAATTTCCGTGGATTTTTTTTTACATACAGACATTCAGTGGATTTTTTTTTTACATACAGACATTCAGTGGGAATTCCCAAAAACGTAAACAAGGGAGTTGCTGCTAAACCATTGTCTACCCGGTGAAAATCTCACTGTCAACACACGTATTAATGATAGTCAAAACATAGTTATACCCATTGGAAAATGAGCAGTTCTAATTGTCCCGCAGTACTTGCATGCACGTGGTCTTTTATCTGTCTCCGATAGCAGAATCAGCAGCTGTCTACATTCCTGAATTGGCGGCGTACAAAGAATCAGACTATGTGACTGACCTTATGTCTGCTTCTCCTAATTACAATGTATCGTGAGAACGTACTTGCAGGAACGTTTCTTAAAGAATTCACAGTTACTAGGCAACTTGCAGTACTGGTAACTTGGTGCCTATTTCAAACAGTTTATTTCCGTTCATGACAAATTAAAAGAATCAATACAAACGGAAGTGGATTAATGTTATATGTAAAAAATAAAACATTGAAGATTAATCAGGGAACACTGTTCCCCGGTTTAATTCATGTTTCGATGGTCTTTTCATTTGTTATACTTATATCAGTCTGACTTGTAATATTATAACAAAGAAAACAATTTCCATGACTTTGTAATGTTTTTTTAAGACGACAAAATTCATTCTGATTCTGTACAACTATCACTATCATTCAAGCGAAATCTCCCTACTGTGTAATATTTATTAGAATCAAAATTAATTTGATTCCACTTCATTCACCGTCAATAGGCCTATCTAATAAGGTTACTGTATCATTTAAACAAAAATTGCTGAAAACATAAAGCATAATTATTGCTCAAATATTTATTCATTATTAAAAAAATACAAATTGCTTCATAGGCATATTTTGAATCTTAATCCCGACGTCATGAGCACTGTAGAATGTTTCTGTAGAGAGAGAGAAATAATTAAATACTCATTATTGGAATCATTGCAGCAGCAACGCATTACATTCCTGAATTGGCGGCGTACAAAGAATCAGACTATGTGACTGACCTTAAGTTTGTCATTTTTATTGTTTAATACTTCAATCATTTTGATTGTACTTCATTCAGATAATAGGCCTATCTAATTGTACTTCATTCAGATAATAGGCCTATCTAATACAGTTTACTTATTATTTAAACAAAAAATGCCGAAACATTAAATAAAAAATACATTTATTCATTATCAAAAAATGCAAATTGCTTCATGGGAATATTTTGAATCATAATCCCCGACGTCATAAGCACTGTAGAATGTTTCTGTAAAGAAAAAAATACAAAACAATTCAGTACATTATTTAAGGAAATTATATTTGAGACGTATTTAAAATATCACGTCTGAAACACACACACACACAACGATTATTCATATTACTGTACTTAAATAATGACGAGTCGGTCGTTTTAATTGACTTTACGAATGTTATTAATTATATTATCTCTTAATACTATAAAAATTAATTCTATTTAGACATAGACCTATTAAATATCCCAAACC
>NW_022734652.1:3848-27538 GCF_011630105.1 Anneissia japonica | reverse complement strand
AACCTTACGGAATGTTATTTACGAAAATTATATTTAAAATATCGTTAGAATTACCTTTATTTGTAGACGTATTAAAAATTCTGGTACCCTACCACGCATGAAACATGAAAATAATGAGACGGTCGTTTTATTTAGATACAAACATTATTTATATGAATAATAAATATTATTTAGAATATCGGAGAGTGAAGTATTTGAAATATTCTAACATGAATGTGTTTACCTGCTACGTCTGAAACACAAACAGTTACATAAATTATAATGAAACAATTGTATTATTTGGAAATATTACAAACTTAAGATGGATTTAGACGATTTTCGTTTTCTAAAATTAACTATGTATTCAATTACTGTACTGTACTTCTATTCAAAACTCTACTAGTCAACCACGCCTGAAACACCCTCCGTACTAATAACAATAGAGACAAAAGAGTGTATTCAGATTACGTGACAGTGCTCAAGGAAAGTCGTAGCAGAACTCTAGTAAAAGATCGTGAATAAACAACTTTACAAGCCCACGTGACCGTTCGTAGACCGCAAGTTCCGATTTTTACCAGGAAGTGTATGCTGAGTAAAATCATTCACGCGTTAATTGGAGCACTCGTGGAATAATGTCACTCGCATTTCACTCGTGAAACACACGCACAATACACGCGAGTAATGTCGAATGTTCGGTAATCAGTACTGTAGGATCGAGTCAATTAAAAGTTCTGTCGTGAACATCTGTATGTACTCATTCAAATAGTAAAAATAGTAGTAATTAGTAGTTGTTTATAAAGTAATTAATAAATTTTGCCGCTTTTGTCAATTTTTCTACTTTTGTATTAAAAAATTGTTGTAAAATACCACAACACATTGGATATAATTTGCTTCATAAAATCTTCCTATTTTTTGGTTTCCCTACTTGGGAGGTCTGTTCCTACAGTATGTGTGGGTGGATAGATTATCATATAAATAATTATCTTCACCAGTTTCAGACATACAAGTCCAATATCAACAAAGCAAGTTCTGTTTTCATTGAAGATGGGAACTCCCTTTACTTTGTTCGCTGGTGGTGATTTGAAATTTGTTAACATTTCTTAATCTTTTTAAACATATTTTAGGCAAAATTGATTGAAATGCATGTACACAACCATGTACCTATTATCAACAATATTTAGGAATTAGACAATAAAAAGGAATGTTGAGGCTTGAAAGACACATTGTTTTCAATTACGTACACCATTTGCAAAAAAAAATAATCTGTTATACACTGTCTCCAGCATTTTGTACTTACCTGTAGAACTGGACTCGAATCAAAATGAGTTCTGCTAGGCCTTCCTTCCAGGGTACTAAATGCTACATTCCCCCCAGTTAGTGGGGATATATTACTATACTCATCAGTGCAAATAGCCTTGTCCTCCATTGCTCGCGTAATAATCTGCTTGAATGGAAGGTTGTACATCGTACGACAGTTTCCGCTGTAGTATTGATATGGCGTCCATTCGGAGTCTCTGGTTGTTCGTTTGTATATCGCAAATGACTCCGGTCGGCTTGTGTGGAACTTAAGACGGACAAATGTGATGTCAAAAGATTTTCCTAAAATGGGAAAAAAAAAAAAAAATCATCAATCCTAAGATTTAATCAGAATGCAATTAAGTCCTTTTATCTTACATTTTTATTAATAGGGACTATAAAATAAGGACAAATTATCAGTAAATCCATTTTTTCCATCAATGCTTGCAGTTATTTTCCTCCAACCCAAGTTATTTAAAATACTGGAGCAAAAAAACAACAAACTCCCACACTGTCTAAAAACTATGTTGGCCCAATTTTAAGTGATAATTCCCAGGATTCTTCAGGCACACAATGCAGGTCAGTGGAGTACACCTGGTACTTTAGTCATGGCACCACTGTCAATATGCATTGGAGAACATTGCTTCACATTCATCAGGGACAGATTTGGAGGGGGGAGGTCGGGAGGTAAAAAAAAAAGAAAAAAAGAAAGAAAAAGAAAAAAATGATAGCCCAGAATGGCTCAAATGTTATTTTCGGGCATCTAGAACACAGTGTTGTCTCGATCGGCCCAACTTTCGCCCCCCCCCCCCCTTTTGGACATCTCTCGATCCACCTCTGCTCATAACAACTTAATAAAAGACAAAAAAATAATCAAGTATCTCATAAGGATCATTCTAGAAAAGTGGAGAACAAAATTTTAAGAAGTTAATTAAATGTATTGTATTGTAATAGGCTGTAATACACTATTTACATTTGGGTTTTGATTAAAGACATAAACTACAATTACTGAATGAAACCATAACATATAATAACATACAATTCAAATTTTGCTTTAAACATTTTTAAATTAATATTTAAATTTAAGTACTATAGTCAGTAGTGTGATACCAGATGAGATAGTACAGTACATTACAGTTACTTTTCATAGTCATATTGGAATAGGGTGTAGTCACCTATGACATTGCCATTGTGGGATGGTTCACCTCTCAACTTTTAGAAATCAATCAGAATTGTATGTTAGATGACATGATGCAGTTTTTCATCACTCCTTAATATAGCTAAACCAGCTGGAACTTTCACAAATGTTGTATTTTTAGTTCATAGTTTTGCTAAAAGTCTTATGGATTTATGGATTCAACACAAAACTCACAAATAATTATCAGTAGACAGTTTCACTACACATAAAATGAACTAATGAATTAATATTTTTGTAAGCTTACGTGATATTATTCTGTTTTTAAATAAATTAATAATCATAGATTTTTTTTGTCTACAGTACTTTACAGCACCTGTAAATGTAACATAGAATCATTTGCTAAGAGCTGAGCAGTTGGCCGAGTTGTACAGAAGTTCCTGCTTCTTGTGCTGAAGACTCCAGTTCAAAGCCAGCCAGCGTTTGGGTTTTAATTGGAGTCTGACCACTTGGCTCCTCGAATAACCCTCATATTGAGAGTCAAGGACAATGTTTGCATCCATAAGTGTCCATTATGTGTTGTAGTTAAATTGGTGGCACTGCATTGTGGCCAGCCGGCCCTGGTCCCTCCTAAATTTGTCAACAATGTTTTTTTAAAGTTAAGGAAAAAGAAAATTCGAATAAAATTTTGAGTCTAGAAGTGCCATTTCCAGCCATCTACAGGTGCCATAATCATAAATTTTCTTACCTCAGCCAAAACCATGGTGGGGCTGAGGTAGTATAGACCCTCCACCCCAAAACCCCTCTCCGGGCCCCCTCTATTTTAAATTCCTGGATCCGCCACTGCGAGGGAATATCCAATAAAATAAATTCCATATGAATAATTGGTAAAACACATACGGTAAATAATTACATTTCAGTATGCGGTTGTATTTAAATTGCAAAGTATAAATACATTTTCTGTTTTACATTTGAGTATATTATAGTACTGTGTCTTTGAGCTACAAGCAAAATAACGAAGAGAGCAATCTTAAGTTACCAGGGAATGAAAATAGAATCCTAAAGTACTGAGGCTGAGATAACATAACTGGTTTGCTGATGTAATACACTAGGAATTCCATTACCGGACTCAACCAATTTGTTATTAGAACTGTGATTGAACACTACTGTAGTAGGCCTCTCTTCATTTGTATATTGGTTTGGACAATGAACAATATTGTTGAACTTTAATTATTATTTTCTTGTAATTGTTGGGATTATGCACGAGCTAACAAAATCACTTTCCATGTAAATTTACTAACAAGATTAAATATTTTAATATTATATTTTATACAATGTACAACATATTATTCTGTACATAAGAATATTGTTAACTATAATTTTATCTTGTACAACATTACTATATAAAGTTTCATTCTGTACAAGATCAACTGCCTAATACGGTATGTCAAAAATACAGGAATACTGGTAGTTAATTACATACAGAAGTGTTACTACAAACTCAGTACATTAATTATTTCATGAGTGTGGCTTTAACAGCAGCAAGCCTCATCAGTTCAAAAAGTCCTTGCTCAATGTTACAGTACTGTATACTGCTAAATAATGAACCCTTAACAATTAAACACTAGCAGACTGCAATACAAGAAAGTTCACTAAAATGTGAAGACATTAGGTTGTAAGACCTGAAATGTCTAAATGCTTGTGGTGTCATAACATGTAGGTCGCAGGCAGCAGCGAAACAGTGTGAGGTTGATTGCATGCGTGTGGAATGCAACCTTAGAACAAGCTGCCTAGAGAAAGCCGGTTATCGTGCACGTACCAAGATCCTAGCATGAATCTTGGTTGAATCATGGGCCATAACAACATGCTTCGCACAACACATTGCTCCAATTACCAATTCACTACAAACAATATGCCAGTGGCTTTAATACCTCTTTCTATGTAGTTTGGCAAGTCGGTCAATTTTACCAGCACTCTTCATTCATAATTTACCACAACATATTATTCAAATTTATCACTGACTGTTGATACAGTCTGACAACAATCAGAACGCTCATCTTTTTTTTAAATGACAGGATAATAATAGTTGAATTACATTTTGTAATACAGCCTTATTTTTGAGTAGCATCGCAACACAGCATTAAGCTGTTATGAATTTAAGTGTGGTTGTACATGTCAATTTCCAGTAAATTTTCTACTTCACTTACATAAGGGCAAATAGAAAAATTTATTAGATTATCACTCCCGTCCGCGTCAAAAATTTGGGAAATATTGATGCGGGAATAAAAAAAAATTTTTTTTGCCGCATCAATTATTTCAAGAGCATAAAAAACAATGCCATTTTGTGACTTCGAATACATTTTCTTTAAAAACTATAAAATTAAACCAGTTTTTATACAATATTTACTATCACAGACCAAATATAAATAGTCCCTTCCTTATAAATAAAAACAAAAGCGAAATAATTTATTGTTCCGATTAAAAACAAAACAAAAACAAAACAAAACAAAAACCGCCCTCCCTCATCAATTTAAAAAAAAAAAAAAGGAGTGATAATCTAATAAATTTTTCTATGTGCCCTTAGAATCTGCTTCAATACTGTGAATGTAGGTAAGAATGGCCCCGGAAAAAAGGCCCAGGAAAAAATGGCCCTGGAAAAAATGGCCCCAGTAAAAATGGCCCCAAATGACAAGTAGGTAAAAATGGCCCCAAATGACAAGTAGGTAAAAATGGCCCGAAAAAATTCAGTAATAGGAAATGATTTTTTTTTTTAAATCTTCAAATATTTAAATACTGTAATAAGCAAGAATTGAATCAATAACAATAACAGTTACACAGATGCAAATAATGTACTGAGAGATTATCAGAAAACAACGGCCATTGAACATTTTTGATAGTTTTAAAAACGTTATTCCACTAACAAAGAAAAGGAACGACATACATACAGTACTTCAACTACCAAAATATGCAACTCATAAATAACCACAAAATTCACTTTTGTTAAGTATCAAATGAAATGAACTTTACATGTTATAAACAGTGCAAATAAACAGTAGTTAAAGCATGTGGATCAATTGTGTGTTTGAATGACAAGTTCATGTATGGGAAAAGGGAGGCTTACTTTACTCAACAAATGTTCTGCTTAGAGTTACTTTAAAGAAGTATTTGTTAATCAAATATTGTTTTTAAAGTAAACTGAATAATTATTAAAATGTTGATTTCTTTTTGTGAAAAAAATACTTGCAAATGCACCACAATCCTCCAAACACACTGCGAACCCCATCCAAACCCTTTAATTACGATTGTACAACTCTCTTTTTCTATTAAAAAAAAAAAAATAATTTGATGTTCATATAAGCTCATTGTTTGTGGGGTTTATCAATACCCGGATTGAATTTCTGGAAAATTGTGATTCCGCTTCCTTGAAATTGGCCACAAATAAATTATTTTAGTATTAATAAATGCATGATTTATGTTGATTTATTGATTATGTTGTTGCTATTTTTTAACATTTAAATGGAAAAAAAATAAAAAGTGTTATTCATGGCTTTTTTTTTTTTATCTTTTAATATTTTATCATTAAATATGTAATTTCTGCAAAAATTAAAATGTAAATGGCAATTTATTTGATGTTAAATTCTATTTAAAAACTAATTATTTCAGTTTAAAAAAATGCAAATAATGATTTTTTTTAAATCAGTTTTAATACAGAACTTTATTATTGGGGCCATTTTTACCTACCTGTCATTTTGGGCCATTTTTACCGGGGCAATTTTTTCCGGGGCCATTCTTACCGTACACCCAATACTGTACATGTTTTCCTTACTGTATTTCATATCATAATTTTCACCTTTGTATAGGTTGAAAGTGATGCACACTAAAGTACTATCTATTACTAAAAAATTGTGTATGTGTTATACAGGTTAGTAAACTTTTTAATGCAACCATTTGGAGGGTGCCGCCAAGTAAAAGTAACTGTTAATCATGTATTTATTCACCATACAAATTGTTATCTATATGAAAGAGTAGTCTGTTCTACTGTATTACAATGAGTACCGTTATTGCTTACAATTTAATAACCCTTGTTATTGTCTTCATTCATGCTTCAAAGACCAGCGTCTAAATACTCGTCTCTGGCATTTCCGTAGCTAGCTAACAGTACTCATACCTTGACAATTGTGTTGGTTTTGAGGTGACTACTTTCCTCTACTTCCACCTGGTTAGTTTGTGTATATATATTCAGACTTAAATAACCATCAACTATATGTTATTACTTCCTATATCATTTGGGATTGTGATAGCAATCAAATGGGATGTGGTACTTGTCTTATCTAGGCTAATGTTTATTGTTATATCTCTCAATGAACAAACATCTTTTAATTAAAAGTCAATTGTTCAATGTACAATTTTTGGTTTGGACGTGATCCAGAATTATTTGAAAATGGCTACAGTTGGGAAAATCACGCTACTCTATACAATAGAAGAAAATGAATGAGTTCACTGTACTTATACAGGGATAGGAAGAAACATTGAATATCTATCTTTGAACACAAAATTCGGCTAACTTTGGGGAAGGGGTCAAAGGCCATGAACATGCGCATTATTTAGCCACTTTCAGCACGGATTTGATTGATCTTGGTAACTAAATTTAAGTAAAATATATGTAGATAAAACAAAAAACGCATACTTGTACTGTTGGGATGAATTTTGCTTATTGTACCCTTATATGGAGTAAAATAAAAACATTTGGTCTTTTGAGTTTCACAGTGAGCATTCATCGTACATTCAGCCTATCCTACCTAGGGAACAGGCCACCTTGCATGTGTTTTACTGTATATGCTTCAAAACTTTTAGTAGCTATCTATTTGTTATTCTAAGCAGGCAGTACATTTGACTTGGCACCATACCTTAAAAATAACTAAAGACAAGGCCTACAACAGCTAGTAACAAAAAAATGCACTCATACAAATCCATGGCCAAACATCCAAATGCTAAAACAAATATTGTCTTTTAGACAAATTTGCATGAAACAACATGCAAGAGAAGCTACAGGCAAGCAAGATAGTAAAAAGAGAGGCCTACTGTACACTCTACTGTTTCAATTAATAAGAACTTTCCATTTTATTCTGGTCATGAGCATCTGAGCATAGCCTATCAACATAGTCTGTTTCTGAACAAACATTACAGGCAATATTTTTGGGACACCCAAATTTGTGATATCAAAATAATTTATTACGGTTTTGGAAGAAAGACTATCTTAAGAAAAACTTCGAACTAAAAACATATTACTGTACTAGCCAACTTAAATCACAATGTAATGCTTATATAAATAGACAAATACTGATAGATAAAGACATCAGGATACAGAAGACAATTAAATTTTTACCTGTTAACTTTTAAGCATACACCGTATTAGCATCCATTGAAATTCGAGGAGATAACAGATTTATTTAACAACTACTGTATCAATATACATTGCCATGAATGTTCAGCTAACACGCAACTTTTATTAATTATTATTATTCTTTATTAGGATATAATCATCAAGTACTCCTTTTACAGTGAAGGAAATAAAATTTCCATTCCAATATTGTAAAGCTTCATTATAATTTTACATGTAAAAATACTCATCATAGTCAGTTTATCTCACAGGTAATATGGAGAAATTCATGGACATATAGTACTACAACAGGCACCTTGTATGACCTTAACTTGTACAGGTATAACTTATTAACTGACTGGGTGATAACAAATTGTTCAATGAAGTGGAGTGTTCTACCATTGTCTCTGGTCTTGTCAACATACAAAAGTACTCCTCAAGTGTTTACAAAGTACATACATGATTCCCAAACTTGATAATTTAAATGCAGCTGTTCTATACTAAGACTCTACCATTAAATGTAACTCTTTACAACCATCTATCTTGGGTTATTCATTTATTTTCTTGTTGCACTGTAATAATGCAGAGAGACTTGTCAATTATGTATTTGCTATACATATAATGGAACTTTCTACTAATCCACACCCCTTGGATATTGTTGCCAAGGTACCACTAGAAGACAGTGTAAACTTCTATAAAACGAAAACGTGTTTTTGTGGGACACACGTGTTTGTAGGGAAACCGTTAAATTATGGCCTCCCTCTCAGAGTTATGTTCTTTCCATGATATTATTTATTAGTTATTAGGAAATATACTAAAATGTACTGTAATGTCTCATTAATATTGATTATTTGCTAAGTATTAGTGTAATATTTTTAATTAATCAAAATAGCTGGAACTTGCTCCTTTGTTTATTCGTCATGGTTTAAGAATCTGTCTTGTTTTGGACAACAAACCTCAGCAATGTGTACTAGGTTGGGCAGCATTATCAGACTCAGCATGGTATGTAGGTTCGCTTGATATCGCCTAAGGGCAAGCCCAATTTGAAACCATCTCCCTGATTCCTTATGACAAAATAATGATCTAGGAAAGAGGATCGTATTATTCCATTCCATGGTTGAAGTTATATAACAGTTCACTTGTCAGAGGACAATCTCATTCCATGGTAGATGGTTGAAGCTATACAACAGATCACAGGTAAAAAGATCTTGTCCATGGAGGGGGGGGGGGGGGGGGGGGGGGGGGGGGGAGATAGGGTTTCTACTATATATTTGTACAAAAAATTATGCACTTGTACACAGTTTCACAAATTTTCACGAAACACCCTCACACGCGCCGCCACCTCGGTCCTCAGCGTTGTGTGATTGGAAGTTCAAATTTTATTACATAATTTATACCGTGATCTATAAAAAATGAAATCATGATGGTAGGCCTAAAGTACTGGTAAGAAATATTTTTTACCAAAACAATAGTTGCTGACTGAATGCCTAGGCCTAGTGTAGTACGACCAGACCCGGTTTGAGAGTACTAGGCCTACACCTCCGAAACCGTGGCGACTCTAAAGTTCCCGGCCTTTCTGAGGCCTGTTACATCTACGGATAAATTTTAGATATGTCCCAGCACTACGGCGACACAACTATGTGTACATCCCCGGCTCAGTCCTGGCTAATGCCCAGCTAAGGCCAAGGTCCAGTGGGGGCCGGGACTACAATTGACAAACTTAATGACAAACTTAATTTATTAAAATTCTATAGAATTTATTCTATAGAATAAACAGAATAGAGTGAACAGTACTGTAGTCTCCAACAGGATGGCTTTACTTAAATACTGTACATATAAGATTAACTTCAAACGTTAACATCTAGTTTTTTATGTATTTACTAATACTAAAATTGAAAACTGGTAAATATTAATTGTTAAAAAAGTAACATCTCAAAATCATTACACTTTATTTTTATAACACTGAGGCAGAAATTAATTTACTTATACAATAATAACAAAATACAAACAAAATGAGCTGAGGTAAAATTTCAAATGTGGTTTATATTTTTCTTTTAAATAGAAAAACCAATATATCTTATCTGCATGGTACCTATATCCAATAGGTGTGACTTTGTAATATCCTATACAACAAATGCAATATAGAAAAATCCTGCTGTACAATAAAAAAAATGTATTCTTGAAAAGTGTGAAATAAGAACATTTTGAGCCTGAAATCGGCAGAATAAAAAGGAACACTGAGCCTGGGCAAAATTCTACTGGTTCTTTTAAAAAAAAGTTTACTGTTCTTTCTCATACATCCTCATTACCGCAAATAATAAATACTGTAGGCCTACTGTAAAAACCAATGATCAAAATAATTTGTTTCACATAATTTCTTTGAAAACCATTTAAAAAATATGAATTTGAAGCTTATTAAAGAAAGGTCACCAACTGAATTAAAAATCAAATTCATAAATGGCTGACTATAGAACACTTAGGAGCTAATTTAATTTGTGTCAATTACGAAATAATTTCATATCATGTATCATGAATCTTGTCAATTAATTCACAATCCACAATCTGATAATAGCTGATGCATTTATGCCCCATTTCCCAAAGCAGTATGTTAGTGTAGAAATTCCCATAGTTTTTATCATCTCTTAAAACATTCCATATTTCTTTACACATTTTACTACAAAATATATTTATGAAAGACTCACTATATGATCTATTGTTTTATTAGAACTTTCTGCACTTCTATGTGCTTTTCTTTTTATTTCTAGCTTATTCAGCAACTCAACGATTGGCGTAGGTTGGGATTTTTAGTTGTAAACCAGCCGTATCACAGCGTCTAAATAGGCATCGCCCAAACAGTAAGCCTTGCTGGAATGTACAGTCCTAAAGAGACCTAGGTCTATTTTAAGGCTTTACTTTAATAATGAGTTATTTATTGCTTATGTTTGCAACACAATAAAAAAATGCAAATGAAAATCGTTCTTTTGAGAAGCTACTGCATGTGTTCACCAGATGTTCACTTTAAAGAGAAATCATAACTTTTGACTATGAAAGTTGACGACTTAAAGAATATGAGGCATGAAAATTAGGTTGGGCTTATATGACAAGTCCCTATGGAGGTATGCTACTACCACTCTTAGAAGTATAAAATTAATCAATCTCGTACATCTATATACTAATATGTGTCAAGTATACAAACTTGGACTTTTACCAATACGGCACAATGAAAATGTTACGATTACACAATGAGGTTCCATTAAAAATAGCAATGAAAGAAAAGCAAGACGACCAAGAGAAGACTGACATTGATATGGATCAAAAAAGTTGAAAAAAACAAGTAAATAAACAAAACATTTGACTTTTGCACTGTGCCACTTGTGATGTGTCCTTTTGGTGTTATATACTAGTGAAAAGCATCAGGTCGCAAGAGGAGGATAAACTATAAAACAACATGTTTATTGACTAATTGGGTGCCAAATCATGGTCACACAAAGTACACAGACATTAATGGTGTCAAAGGTGAATTCTGAATATGAATGATTTTAAAATAGATCTTATTAAAGATATGTCAATCAATGCTGTTGACCTTTTAAACCTTTCAATGTCTGTACATTAGGCTAAATTATTAGTTTCACGCCTGGGATTTGAAACTATTTTTTGGGCGAGTGTACTGTATTTGCTAATTACAACCTACCTAGTGGTAAAACAGGCTGGTAAATAATAAAAATTGGGATTTTTTAAAGTAAAATGAATGTCTTTCTGTTATTCATGTACACAATCAGAAAACAGACAAAACTACATTTGACCTAGCATTGATACCTCAGATGTTCCAAACCATGGAACTCAAAATTGTGGAGACTGGATAGGTGCCGGTGACACTGAAATGCGCCGCACTCCCCAAAATGTTGAAAATTTAAAGTTTATTTCAGGGATGCACTCTGATCTTTCGAAGTGTCAGTAATGCTAGGGAACAAGCCTAGGCTGTATTAAATATTAACATGGAGGAATTCCTCCGTGATTCACTAATGGAGAAAGTTGTTACGACAACTAAACATACTTGTAGTCTACAGATTGCTTGTTTTATAAGAATATGAATCCAAAATATCTTGATTGAAAAGTTTGATTCTAGTTTTAGCAAGGGTCCCTTGTAATGTAAAACAATACGTTATTGCTATTCACATACTGCAGGATAGTACTGATTGCCCACTATCCTGCAATATGTGAAATATTAACAAAGAAAAAAATATTTTAAAAAAATAAAAGTATAAGGACAGGAGTGGTAAAGTCATTATAGTTATCAAATTAAGTCACTATATCCAACAACACATTGTCATGGAGATGACGATTAAGTAAGGGCAAGGTTATAACCATGGTAACTTGAATATCAAATCTTTATACAGTAGGTATCTAGCAGTAGTTATTGTGTACTTTTTATGAAGACATTTCTGATATCAGTTAATCTGTTATGGTAAATGATAAATTGATAATTACTCTTTTGATGAACTATGTTAAAAATCAAAATTACCAAGTTTTGGAATGTAAAATTAAATGAATCCAGGTCACTTACAAATCAAGATAGGGGTCGAGCAGTGAATACTATTTATTAAAGATATTTTCCAATTTTCAACCAACAGGGAGGCGATTTGAACTTCACTTAGAAATGCACTCTCACTGCATGGTGGACAGTGGTGTAGGAATGCAAAACAAAGCATTTGCCATAGTCTAAACTGATGGGTAGGCCTACTTCACATTCGTTCTCCTATATCAAAAAACAGGGCTGGTTTCTAAGCATACACCGGGTCATGATACATGTGGTTGGTTGGAGCACATCTGGGTAGTAGGTCCAAAGTTGCAACAGCACAAGGAGCAAACTGCAAGCAATGGACACATATGGATTGGAATATTATGACTTACAGTACACAGCAATTATTCAACATGTTAATGTATGCCAAAATTAACTGATACAAATAATATTTTTCACACAGAAACTTTACATTTGCTAATTTCCTCAACCCAAAGTACTATGGTAGTGATATAATTAATGATGCAATGGCAATGCGTTTAAAGGTTCGTGACATAGCAAACGATATTCAACTAAAATACCATTACCAACTGCACCTGAAACATTTTGACAAAAGTTGCTTTGTTAAGGCTAAACTAAAGTGGTAAATATTGTAATAAGTAAAGCCAAGAAGAATATTTAATGAGGAATTTTTATTTTTATTTTTTGCTTCAAAATATTTCTTTTGCAGAGTTCGCACAATCGTGTCTAAATTTAGAAATTAACCCATTTACCGTATATTCTCACATATAAAGACGAGGCTTAAAATAGCAAATAACGATAAAAAAAACAGGGAGTCGTCTGTATATGCGCAATACATACAAATTTTTGATTTTTAAATCAACTTCGACTTATGTGCAAATCGTATGCAACACACAAATTTATACTGAAATGAAGCTACAATCTGTTTGTACTGTATGAAAGAATGCAATTAATGCGGGGAAATAAGATTTTGATGAACATATAAGTCCGTAAAATGGTATTACCGTACTTTGAAAATCAGCCCTAGATTTGGTTCCACTTTTTTAGTCAGCTAGATACGGTATGAAGACCATAAAAAGTGGGCAAAAAGTAGGAATACAGACGATGAAAAAAACAGGGGAGGGGGGGAGTTTTGTCTTATAGGCCAGACATACCAAAATCAACCAAAAATCTTCTCAAACTTGGGGGGTCGTCTTATACACGGATAGCAGATTATACGTGAGAATACAGTAATGATTGTTGTTGCATGTGAGCCATTTAAATTCACATTTTCCCACATTAAAAATTTTTTGAAACTGCTTTTGATCATAATTGATATTCCAATTAATGTGATTATGTACTCTACTATAAATAATACAGTTGCCATCTGCATGGTTGGTTGATGATGGATGGTTTTACTATCATCAATTTTAAAAATGCAGACACATTTTTTATAATGGAAGCTTATACTACAATATGATTGAGTTCTGTAAAGCAAAATTATTCTTCTACAGTATATTTTATTTGCATTGTTGTTCAAAATATCTGTTTATTTTATTAATACTACTTTTTATCAAAAGTGTTAAATAATGGCAAGACTATTACAAATGGTGATTAAGATACATATTTTTGAGTATTAAAAAAACTGGGGGAAAAGGATGGAAAAAAGAATGTTTATGCCCTTTTCTCTTCTTTTAAACAGAGGTTATCATCAAACATTCGCTTTGTATCTTAGAAATCGGTTGAACACCATATGACAATTTTTTTTCCTCTGGAGCCTGGCTTTGAACTCCCATACCAAAACAATTCATTATGTTCAATTTTGCTGATAGTGTTACAGACAAATGTCGGTTTTTCCACACAGTCAAGTCAGATTATCTTGAATTCATTGAGTTTTCAATTTGATAAACATGTTTTTGCACTGTATCTTAATACACTCTAGTAAAGCAATTACTTAAAACTTTACTGTACATTGTTGATTAATTAAAAATAATTTAAATCCATTGGCTATTAAAGTTTAAACCCAAAAGAAGGCTACATATATGAATTGAGAAATACTAATAAAATAATAACAAACCAATAATAAATCTAAAGTTATCAAAGGTGCCAAACAAGTGAAGATTAAAACATAGACCAAAAAAACTTCTCCTTTTTAGAAAACAAGAAAGTTTTTTAAGATTATTTTTTAATAAAACTAAATTTGTGGACTAACGTAAATGGGTAACTGGTTCTGAAAATTGGGGGAGGGGCCCTGAACAAAAGGAATGTTGATCATGCTGAAGATCTTTTAGTTGTATTGTCACAACTTGGTTGGTAGTGTTTAGGTCCTATAAAAAATATTAGTTTATCACCTTATCTGGGCAGGAAAAGTGATGAGGGGAGCAGGCTTCTTTTTTTTTTTTATTTTGCTAAAGCCAAATATCACCCTTGGGTTGTTTGCTGGTGCATTGATATTCAAAGTAAAACACGATTTAGATAATGCAAGCAATCAATATCTACTAACTATTTAATAAAATAAATTAAACAAATTTTTTTTTTTTATTAACATTTTTTTTTTTTTTTTTTTTTAAATGTTAAATTCCAGTACCATAGATGACATGCGCGCGCGGGTGATAAACTAATAATTTTTTTATTGGACCTTATTTATGCTCCGTTTCATCATAACATTGTTTATTGGACAATAAAGTTCCTTTTGAACTAAACAACTGACCACACTATAAATAAGCAAATTTGATGTATAACTATACTGTAGGGGGACCAGAAAATTGGTCACAATAAAATGCTTTAATTTTTGATATACTTTTGCCAATTGTAAATTTTAAGAAAGGCATAATTTTTATTATGCTTTTTTAAAGGTTCATATTACAACCTTATATTATATTGGCCCATAATGAAATTTAATTTAAAGCAATAAAAATGTTAAACTATAACTGAGGTGATACTATGATGGCATATGCACTTTAAGGACACAGGGCTTATAGGAGGATTTATATCTAATCATAAAAAATAAAAGTTCCTTGCATTCCTTTGAACCCTAAATTTCTTGGAGTTGAGGAAACTTTTAAACATATGAATGACAACTTTAAACAACTTGTATTTCCAATCGCCATTCATCTAAACAATTGTGAATTATCAGCCCTTCATTGTGTTTGAGATACTACAGTAGACTTGAGTTTATAAAAAAAATATCAATTACCAACAATCCTTTACTTTTAACTAGTATCTCTTATTAGTCATTCTGGATTGTAAATGACAGGACTTAGGAAGTTAATAAAACAAATAGGAGAAATATTATGGAAGTTCATATATATTAATTTATTGTTTGTATATACCAAAAGCAAAGGTACCTCCAATTTAAACAAAACTTGTTAACTGGCTAAAAAATGCATTACCATAAACCCACTATTAAGGATAAACAGAGATACACAGATGAAAACAATTCCTACAGACAGTCCATCATAAAGTATTGTTTTAAAGTATTTTTATCTGTCTGGTGTTATAGTTAAAACAGCAAATTTTGATGTAAATCAGGAAGATGGTAGCATTAATAACAAAGTAGCGGATGTCAAGTTTTCCTCTCTGATAGTTCAAGTTACCTAATTACCGCTATCAAACGAGGTATAGGTGGTTGTGCTAATTTTCCCACCATTCAAACAGTCCAATGGCAGTGGAGCTATTGTTGGGTCTGATAGCAATAGAAGCCTGACCTTGGCTCTACTACCCACTCTGTAAAATGATTAAAGCCTTGATGAAAGTACTGTACTACCAAACATGTACTCCTGTATAAGCATGGAGGTACAGTATAAGCATGGTATAAGCATGGAGGTATAAGTCTTAATCCAACCAAATCAAACACAAACCAGCCATTTTCATACTAATTGGATTTAACTGGAAAGACATTTCCTGTTTAGTAATATAGTAAATATTATCTTATATTTGGTTTATTCTTGTGTGTTTCTTGTATAGTTTTCAAAAAACTTGATCTAATTAATAATTTTATATGCTTTGTTCTCATTCTACTAGGAATACGAATATATAAACAGTAGGAAAAATCCTCCAAAAATTATAAATACATGAAAGACAATAGTACCAATACATAAGCTGACTTTCATTATGATCGTTTGGTTCACTATATTTTGGAAAATGTTTTTAAAAGGGTTTAAATACAATTACCATATATATTCGAATAAACCCCTTGCTGTGAACAAACGCCCCCTTGAATAAACTGCCCCATCTAATAAACACCACCTTCAGAGCCTCATTTGGAATAAAAGCCTCCCTCGAATAAACGCCCCGGGCGTTATTTGTTCCTCTAATAAACCCCCCGGGCTTCTAAATAAATGTAAAGAAAACTAATGGAAGCAACATCATTCATTCTCAACACACTAAATTCTACTATAGTAGAATACATTTTTGGTCATTAAACCTAGTTAAGATGGCATCAATAACCTTTAGGCTATGTTCAAACAATAACACATATTGTACAGCAGCGCGGTTGTACAGCACAGCCCACAATTACTGCTGCAACTTTCCCCATGCGTACACAGTGGCATGGTAACTTCATTATTGTCGCGTGGTAGAGGACCTAGAAATATAAAATCACCATGCGTAGAATGTGGTGTTATGTGGCGTGGAACACAGTACACGAGTGTGGTGACTGTTGGGCCTGATTAGCAAGAATACTGTAAACATTGTCATTTAGTAAATAAATTTAACACGTTTCAGATATATTATCCAACCAAAATACGCTTCTCACTCGGTCTTTTTATTTTTGATCTCCAGATCATCACTCACTACAGCAGTAGTTAAACATTCAAAGTGAAATTAAGGAAGCTTAATTTGAGTGTATGCATCCATTTTACAGCCAAAAAAAAAATGTCTCCCTGAATAAATGCCTCTTGAATAAATGCCCTTTCAAAAATCCTCAACAATACCCGCCCCAAGCGTTTATTTGAATAAATACAGTATGTTACTGATATTTTACATTCTAGGTAGAGCTTAGGCCTATGAAAATTGGCTATTCATAATGTATACTGTGGATAAACATCATTCTTTAATAGTGAGTCAAATTTACTCAAACATTGTGAATTACTGTATGTAGACATCAAAATAAGAAAACATTAAGCACCTGTTCCTTTGACAAGCTCAACTATTAAATGCATTTAGAATAATAGCACTAGGTGAATATGGGTCATTTATCACTAAAGACTAATCCAATCTAAATGCACAATCATTAATCATCTGTAATTTGATCACACCAAAATAACAGACTTCATATAAATTAATAACTTCCATACAATTAACAACATCAGCTAAACAAAGGAATCGTTGACACCCAATCTTAATACTTATTGTGCAGCAAGACTTACTCTGATCAAAACTAATTCCTCCATGCTCTGATATAAATTTATGGTTTTAATTTAGTTTTAATTTTCTACTTCAGCAACTGACGAAGATAACATCAACTGCCAGCAAAAGCTTGTTCTGAATAAAGAACAATTTTTAAAAGTTAGTCACAGATTACTTGTGTTTATCGTACACTTTAGACTAAACGTATACTGTGACCTTGTATTCTTGAGGTTATCATAAGAATATTAATTGCTGCGAAGCAGCCAATTCATATTCTTGACAGCAATTTGACCTCTTGACTTCTTGACAGCAATTTGTTTGTCAAAAAATAAAGACCTAAGACGACTAAAAAGCGGAGTTTTCTTCTTTCGTTCAGCCGGGTAAAATCAGTTATTTTAGGCGACGTTTGTAGACTAACCAACACGTACCAACGTCCGCATGTCGCGCTAGCCTAGGCCTAGACTAGCTAGGATGGTATAGGCCTAGCCTTGAAGGGACGAAGACGAAAAACAACGTCGCTCCTTGATAGCTAACATTGTCTATTTAACATCACAATAATTCATTATTAGACCTATACTTGTTTTTTGAATTGTACTCCACAAATCTCAGCCGATACCTCGCACAACTGGTTAACGTCTCGTATCTATTGTCGTGACGTCATGGCTCGCATTTATGATCAAATAACACGCTGGCTCGCACTTTGGCAACACTCTTTGGCAGTCAACTCGCCCTTAGAAAACCCGCCCTTGGAAACTTGCCCCATAAAAAAATGTATACTTCCTAGACCATGCAGTCTTCAAAATAAAAATTGTAACCTTTGGTAATCAACTACACTTTCCACATACTGTACATACAAATTTTTGAAACTTCATTAAAAAAAACCTAAACCATAATTCACCACTATAGACACTTTTTGACAGAAATGAAAAATTACGACTTTGTTACCCAATGAGAAGTGTTCTAATATAGACAATGGGTCAAGCATGAACAACATGGACGATAAAATGCTCAACATTAATTTTGAATTACTTTTTACATTAATAATATATTTAGTAGTTCTACAAACTATATACAACAGAATTATTGTTATATTAAATCATTATTATTATTAACAATCTTTCAAAAATGAGAATTACAGGTGTCCAAAGTCACAGAGTCTCCCAGAAATAAATCCAACAAGCAAGCACAAATCCCTTCCGAAATTACCTACCGGTATCTTAATATTTAGCAATGCCTTGAAATCTATAAAATTAATTAAATAAAGCCTTTTAAAGCCCATAATTGTCACATGGACTCTTCTTGAAACATTTTGAGTGACGCAAGACCACGCCAACTTTGCTCACGTAAATTTGTATCGCGAAATTTAAATACAGATGTCTAGGGTCGACCAATTTTTTAGGGTCAGTCGGGTTACGTCAACATAATATTTTTTTTGGAACCCTGGAATATTAAAATGTTAGTGTTACAGTATAAAAATATATGATGATACACTTGGAGGTAAAAATAAATCAGATTTATCATTTGGTAATAATCACTTTCATTATAATGGTAATAATTCAATTAAAACAAAAAAACCAACACACCAATATTTGGGAATTATATGCAAAATGTGATTGTCCATGTTTGGACGTAAACTCAAATACATGTGTAATCTAATAAGAGCCTTGGGGCTAATTCCGATGGCCGTTTGGGTGAGTAGAATAAGAACCGGTAAAACCAGTAACTTCTCGTATGTCTTTCCTTTAACGAAGGTCAGACACAAGTTTTTAGCAATATTTTTGTTGTTTCTGTTTAAAACTATACATAATCTAGCCTTTCTAACTTCATTTGGAGCTTCAAGTGATTTCTTTACCGTGATAACAAAACTTTATTATATTCGGCACATGTCCGCTGCAAGACGATGCCATGTTGTTGTTGACTATAAAACAACACGTACAGTTGTTGTAACAAAACTAATTTAAAAGTAGGTATAAAATTATTTTTCTGTTATTGAAATACAAATTACATCTAATTATAATTTTTAAGTTTTTTAAAGCAGTAATACCCACTTAACAAATAATGAACTACAAATTAGAAATACAACATTTGAACGAATACAGTGACGTATGTAAAAATGTCACTCGCTCACTAGCCTACCGTAAAGAACATTTTCTTGTTGTAAGTTTAAAGTCATTTTCTCGTCTTTTGCTAAAGTTCTTACCGTCAAACTTTTTTAATGCTTTTAAATATTATTTAAGTAAAGTATTATGAGAAAATGGGAACGGGATTGAACGATGAATTTTACTCTGGCCCGGTTGTATACAAATCTAAAGGTCAACTTGTGACATGGGCCTTGTTACATGTGATACATTACGCCTAGGGGCAGCATGTAATTGAAATATCTACTAAGGGTGTGTTTCTACTGATAAACACTAAATAATCGATTTTTTTAAACTGCTTTTTTTAATGAGTACCAGACTGCCTGCTCGCGTTGCCACTGAATTTTTGATTTTTTGAAAATCGGTTTTTCGTGACAGAAATTACGCCACCATTTTGTTCATACAACACATTATTTTCCTAACTGTATAGGATAGTATCTTTCTCATTCCTGTCATGATGACGAGGAGTAAGATACAGTGTGGGGCGAGAAGGCAAATATTTTCGGCTGTGCTCATCGGCACAATGAACAAGCGACCAAACGAGGACAATGGTAGGCCGAAAAGAGCGGAGAGGCCTAGGCCCAATATCCCCCACAAAATAATTACGAAAATAAAAACGAATTCGTCACTTCACTTCTTTGTTAACGTTTTTAGCTTGTAGGCCTAGGACATGAACAAGAGGACAATTTTTTTTTAATGTTCGCACCTAATACGATCTAGTCTTTGCAGTGATTGACCTGGAGGTCACATTTCACCTGATAATCGCTTTTTTGTGTTGCAGCTAAAAGGTGCACAGCCAAAATCAGTTATTTGCCGTTCAAACACGCTATCCATTGTGTGTTTTTAATCACTTTTTTCAAACTGGTCCCGTTTCTACTGCGAGAATAAAAAGCGATTTTTAATCGATTATTTCTTTCGAGTAGAAACAGGCCCTAAAAAATATGGGTTTTTGGGACAGATGTTTTTCAAATTTTTTATGGCTAGAGGCAAAATTTAATTGCCACACGTTGGAAGTACCTGGTAAAACTTTACTCGTCCCTCTGTCCGAACAGGCCCATTAATCTTGTTTGTGTGAAGATGCGACCTTACAAAATTACAGGCACAGAAGCAATCATACAGTAATCTCTAACACATAAGCACCATTCTTTTGTCAGCTCTTCTTTTATGGCCTATTTTTACTGAAAAACTAGAAATTCCTAATTGGTTACTGTATTCAGACAGTATATATGCGTTGCTACTACATTTTTGTATAAAGTTAAATTTGTTATATTACATGAATACTATTACCCCCAAACTGTAAATACCGCATTTATTCAAATAAACACTCGCTTTGAATAAACGTCCCCACCCCCCATTAAGAATGTCTCTTAATTCACTTCGCCAAATAACTCATCCAACACATCCTACATTAATACCACATTGAATGCTGTAAGTAGGCCTACGTACATAGCCACAGACTTTTTTCTGTAGGCCTAGCTAGGTAGGGCCTGGGTTTGGCCTGGGTTTATACAGTACACTTATGATCAATAAACAAATAAACACTATAATAATTGTGACATGTGTATAAAGGATGACAATTCGAAATGAACTAGGGCTTAGTTAGGCCCCTAGGCATTTTGTTGTTTGATTGGTCCCTTACTACTTGCTCTTGCTTACCTAAGTTAAGAGTGAGGTTGACAGAGTTCGGGTACTGTATCCCTTTCAACATCGTTTCACTTTGCCACCATGTTACAGCATCTTCGTCGTGAAAATCCGTCAAATATTTTGGAGGGTGTGATTGTGTTGGATGTGTAGCATTGCAAATATGACAGGATTTTGTTACGCCCGTTACTCCAGTTTGAAGACAATATCGAGCCGGTGGGCGTCCGCAAGTGTTTGTGGCCTCGACGGGCAGCTCAAATGCTGCATTCACAAACGGAGGTACACATCTCTGAGCTTCACCGAAAGAATTGTAACATTTACCCATACCCGTTTCTGTCTCAACATCGAAATCCTGCGATATACTCCTTGTGAATAAACCAGCAAGGATTAGACTTAATAGACCAAAGATGGCTGATTTGCGGCTGGTTTGTTTTCCATGATTCCACAAAGCACCTTCAACCGCCATCGTTCTGCAATCACACCACTACCAAAAGTATCCAAAGAAGTGCACTTTTTAGCAGAGCTCTACCAAACTCAGTCAAGCGTATCAGCAATGACTATACTGTATATTGGAGGATTGTGGGAATGACCAATCAAGTTCCCATATCCAACAAGAGATTCTTGAAATTCCTAACTAGGTCGAAATTAATGTTGTTAGGGTAATTAACAAACCATTTATTTGCGAGATGAATCACGAATATCCTGACCATTTTAAATTTATTAATCACAAGTAGGCCTATGGTTTAAATTTTAAGAAAAAAGATATGAAAATATTTGTCGGTATCTATATATCCTTCTGTTTTATCATCATCATCATCATCATCTTCATCGTCATCATTAGCAAAATTATGATAATAATTATTATATATTATAGGCCCTTATAATATTGTTATTACTATTACGATGGACCTATTAGTGTTAACAGGTCCATGCTATTATTATTATTATTATTATTATTATTATTTATTATTGTTATTATTATTATTATTATTATTTTTATTACTATTATTATTATTGTTGTTGTTGTAGCTGCAGTGTTGCTGTCAGTGCTATTATCACCATCATATAGGCTAATCATCGTTATCAACCTCATTCTTATTATTATCATCATTATCGTTATCATCATTATCATAATCATTGCAATGCTATTATCATCATCAAGGTCATCATCATCATCAACATCATCAAGGTCATCATCATCATCAACATCATCGTTATCATTTTCCTACACAAAAGACCATATAGAATTATATAATATTTTAATTTGTTAAACCAGGGTCTCCGGAGTGAAACAATTGTGAAATGTTGTACAACTGATTTTGCTTAGATGCAAAAAGCATAGTTGATGAAAAACTCTTGAGCTGTTCATGAGGTACAGGTTTTGATTATGTAGGCCTATTTAAAAAATGGGGGAAAAGGTGGGCGCATTTTTTCCTCCAGAGTCTGGAGCAAGACTAACCAACTACCACTAGGTTTTGCCAAATTAAATATTTTTAAACATAAAAGCCAAAAATAAACTCATTGTATTAAAAATATAATAGATTTGCACTAAATCCTAAAAACTATACTGTATACTGTATGTACGGATTATTGTACAGTACTTCATTTTACTGTACCGTATATTACTTCATGATATTAAATTTATCTATAATAGACCTAACTCATTTTAACAAAATGTTTAAATGTATTATCTTGCCCACTTTGCTTAACCATTTTTCATTTTCATTGATACGTATACATTATTTAAATATTTTTGTATGAATATCGTTCATGATTATCTTTAACTAGTTCTAGTCATTATATGCCTATTGGTAGCCTTGTTGCCGCCACCGTCTGCAAACTTTCTTCAGCTGCTGTAGAGGGCGTATACTTAAGAGTTGCGACATTCCGTTCGTTGGTTTGCGAAAGTCACGTGGTACACACCGTCCATTTTGTGTCATAATCTTCCCGATGAACACATGCAAAGTATATGTGTTACGTACATTGAATATTAATTTCACACACAATTATATTTTATAATTATTATCAATTAATATGGATAGCGTATTAGAATTCATATATAATCGAATATTTGTGCGAGTGCCTCCTCGCGTAAATTGCGTGTTCGCGTAAATTATTGAAAAGAATTAAAATTTTTTTCAATTATCGTTAATTCGTCACATTTTAATCAACGAAGACTGAATACCCGACGTATTTTAATTAATCTTTTCTTTGGTTTTACTGTAATTGTTTTTTATAGTTATATATATATAT
>NW_022734652.1:0-3327 GCF_011630105.1 Anneissia japonica | reverse complement strand
CAATTGCATTGTTACACTGTTTACGTTCATCATTAATATTTTATTTTTGTTTTCTTATTCGCCTAGATGTGTTCGGAAAAGAATTTAAGCTAAATAAGAAAAAAAAATTAATTTTTTTTTTCGCCCTTTTCTGACGATCTTTAAAAGTTGTTCGCTAAACAATATTAAAAATCGTTCTTCTTAATTTCAATTGTTTGTACAGCCTGTATAAATACGAATGACAATGAAAATGAAGATGATGTTTTATAATCTTGAAAATGATTTGCTGTTTCTATTGCATACTATTATATAATTATTATAACTTTATTTTGAAAACGACGCTTTTAAAACAGCGGACACGCTCTTGCAATGTGTTCATGGAAGTAACATACTGTACAGCCATAATACAATATTAAAACAGAGGCGAGACTTTTAATACAATCAAAATGTACGTTACATAATTACACAAGTTAAATATATATCACAGATCCTGTATATCATATAACACTTACAATTTATAACATTTACAGCAAAGCACAGTTTATATATTGCGGCCAACTGACCTATACTATTTTAATATTTATAAATATTAATAATCAAATTAATAACATACGATTTGTTATTTGTTGAATAAATTTGTTGAATGAAAGGGGCTCGCTTATATTCAAATTTAAAGAGCAACAATCTATATAGGCCTACCCTATATACGGATTTTAATTACATTTTGATATACATATTTTTTGCTGGTCGTCACATATCATTTATTTGCAAAAATAACAGGAGCTAAGCCTACTTAAGGATTGCCTAATTGAGGAATGCTTGCGAGGGGCTCTCTCGGTCTATCGGTGAGGATTAAAGAACTGCTTAAAAATAGTAAATTATTACAGTATTTTGTTTGTTTTGTCAAATATGCTTTTCGTGTCTTAGAAAAATCAGTTCTACAACATTACAAAAATAATTTTCCTCTGAAGCTTTAAATTTGAATATAATTTTCTTTTTTCTCCATTTCTTTATAATAATAATAATAATAATAATAATAATAATAATAATATTAATAATAAATAAATAAATAAACACCTGTAAATAAAAACTAGGCTGTGTTCGAGCTTTCTTAAACGTGACATAGTGATACCTACTGGCATTGACTTCTGTGAGACAATTGATAATAAAGCAAAACACAGGGGCGGATCTGGGTTAAATTTTAGAGGGGGTGGGGGGTCAGAATGTTTCCACACCCACAAAATGAAAGGGGCTCCGGTAAAATTTTGATTCCTATATGGCGGGAAATGAGTTTTCCTGACTTCTGCAGTGTCTTTTAATAACTTTTAAGTTCTTCAAAATTCAACGTTTTCCCCCTCTTGAAAACGGTCAGTAACATTTTCTCATTTTTATTACAGTAAATAGGCATAGAATGTCAAAAATTTCAAAACAAATCTGTATCTGGGCTATTGAAAACAATGCGACTGTTTGACTTTGCTGCACACACACTGTGCAGTATATCATCCTTGTGTCAGCTTCCTCATGATTGCAAAATAGATTTGGCACAGGCAGCACCTCTACTGCAACGCCGTTGTTTTGAATAACATGACATCCATTGCTATGCGCCACGAAAACATGGACATCAGAAAGAATCTCCCTTTCACACATTCTCCATCTTACAAAAAAGAAGTCGACAAGTCATCGTAATCATCATCATCATCATCATCATCATCATCATCATCATCATCAACAACATTAACCTTTAATATTTTTACTATATAATATATATTTATATGTATTATATTATTATTGTATAGGCCGAATATTCGTTAAGAACAGATACCATTTTTTTGCATACTACATCTATTAGCACCCTTTTTATTATTAATATCATCATAATAAGAATAAAAATAATAAATATTATTATTTTATTATTATTGTAATATTTGTATATTATTGTTATCATTGCTATTAACGTATTATTATTATTACTATAAATATTATAATCATTAATATTATTATCATTAGTCTTGGTATTATATTTTTAATTATAATGTATTATAATGTTGCTATTGTTGTTAAGCAATATTGTTAATCTTCATTAAGTAATATGATAAAAATCTTGACTAAGTAATAATGATTAAAAAAAAGGGGGGGTGGCATCAGCGGAGGGGAAGGAGGATGCCATTCCCCTGAACATTTAAGATTTTTGGGGGGCTTCGCCCACTGGACCACTTTCAGGACTTTTTAATTGAAGCTCGACCACGCCCACATTCCTTTCGTTGGTTAAGTCTGAGTACTCGTCGAGGGAATCAGCCCCACCCCCGGTCAAGGACCTCCCCCTCTCCCTCGGGCAAATCCTGGCGCCACCCCGATGATGAAAAGAGGTGGTACATTTCACCATGTATATGCAATTAAATACAAAAAAGAAATGTTGGCATTAAGACCTGTGGCTTTTTTTTTCTTCTTTGAACCAATATACCCAGTTTCCGAAGGGAATCAGAGGATTTTGTCATTTCTATATTTTGTAATTAAATTGTTTTGTAACCATTATTATACTGTACTGCAATTAACAATCATCACCACCACACTGTCATAGGCTACAGGCAACATTAAAAATCAACATGAAATTCAAGTGTCAATCAACTTTTTATTTAATAATTATCTGTCTGTATCATTCAAGGTTTACAAAAATGTAAATAAACAAACACTGTATAAGAATTGTTCTAGTAATTTGAGTTACTCTAGTAACGTCAGCCTATACCTAACAATAATTATTCACAATTCAATAGCAATAATATTTTAATAACAATAATTTAACAATAAAAAGTAATATTAATGAATTTATGAATTTATATATAATTAATAAAAATATAACAATAATAATAATAATAATAATAATAATAATAATAATCGATTATATTGCATCTGTTGCTTGCATCTACCTATTCACAACTGTTAAGGCCATATACGACATATGATTATTGAAGTATTTTCTGTAAGCCATTTCTGACCTTACATGATAATATAACGTACAATGTAAAATTTACTCACTATAAATATTTCATCCGTGTCCTGAATCTCTTCATGAAATATTTATAGTCAGTACATTTTACATCATGCGTTATATTATTATTATTATTATTATTATTATTATTATTATTATTATTATTATTATTATTATTATTCAATTAAGGGCCCAAGCTAGCCCAGAATGACATGTATAGGCATAGCCTGGGTGCAGTAGGAAATTAGCGGGAAAAAAGTAAAGGAAAATTTATTTTTGGTTTTTCTGAATCAGTAAATCATATAGTATCTCAGAAAAAAATCCCCATTCTTAGAGCTTGGGCAATTTTTTTATAGCACTTT
>NW_022734651.1:0-980 GCF_011630105.1 Anneissia japonica | reverse complement strand
CGGTGATTAGATAGTTTGAATATCCCGCGTCATCATGAAAAGGTTTTTTGACGTCACTTAATCCTGCTATACAACTTAGTGCCTATATACTGGAGTGAAATTTAAGTCAGTTTAGAATCTTCCTAACACACTGAGGTAACTCCAGCTCTCTTGATTCCGAAAAAACAAGTATCTCTCAGAAAATGAACTTCTATAAACCGACAACCGATTACACCGATTCCAAGATTGTCGAGAAGGCTATGACTACTATGCAACGTTTTATGCAGCCCAACAAGAAACAGAAAGTTGAAATGGGACCGAATGCTAGCGCATCGTTCACATCAAATTCGATACCTGTAGAGAGTATGGTTTCCGAAACAGTGAAGAACATACGTCAATTTGTGGATAGAGAAACTTATTGCAACCAAATGAATCCATCTAACAGATAAGAGACACGTTCTTGTTCAGCGTTGGGGTACGCAATTGTACGTATGCATCCGAGATTACTACCAGACGGAGGAAGGTGGTGAATTTAAACCAAGTAGAAAGGGTATTAATCTTCCAATCAGTCAATGGTACGAAATGCTACATCGAACATGTGAGGTCGAAGACATGCTAAGTAAAATTAGCGGTAAAGATGTAAATGAACCAATGAAGAACGTGCAAGATCCCATGGATAGAAAAACTGTTACAGCATCCAAACGTATTCATCTAACAGAAAACAGACACGTTGTTGTTCAGCGTTGGGGTACGCAATTCTATGTGTGTATCAGAGACTTTTATCAACCGGAGAAGGCGGTGACTTTAAACCAACTAGGAAGGGTATCAATCTTCCAGTCAGTCAATGGTATGAAATGCTACAACGAACCGGTGAAGTTGAAGACATGCTACGTGAAATTAATGGCGAAGATGACTGTGGTATAGGAAGGGACGAATATGACAATGGAAAAACTTACCCGATCAAGTATTCCGATGTTCTTGTAGGACTAGATAGCGACCCA
>NW_022734650.1:0-1366 GCF_011630105.1 Anneissia japonica | reverse complement strand
CGGTCAGGAAAATTTTTCTCATTCTTATTACAGTAAATATGCCTAATTATGTGTAAACAGGGATACATACGTATTCTTTTTTCCATGAACCCCAAAAATAATGGGTGGTCGAGGTCCTCCCCGAGAAAATTTTAATTCCTTGATGGCGGGAAATGAGCTTTCCTGACTTCTAATTTTCTTATTGTAACAAATAAATAAATAAATAAATGAATGAATGAATAAATAAATAAATAAAAATAGAAAAAAAGAAAGCTCAAGGGTTATGAAAATGTAGGTATTGAATTCTTTTTTTTTTTTGTCCAAGGGAGGGGCGCCTAATCCGCCAATGTGAATTGTGAGAAAATGTAACTCGGTCGATAACTGATTAAACACTCTCTTTGCGTTCCCTCTCGTCCTTCTTCCATCTTTCTTTCTTGCATTTCTTTTCTATCATACAAAAATCTCAATAGAAATTATATATTTTCTGCAAAAAAAGGGGGGGGGGTGGGGATCTGGCCATGACATATCCTTTATTATTAAACAATTACAGGAAGGAATCATTATCATCATCATTATTATTACAGTACCTGTGAGTCTTCGACGTCACGCACCTGTCGGCGCGCTTGTTGAACTTCGATGGGTCGTCAAAATCTGTCCCTTCACATTTTTGTTTAACTACATCTTCTTTGCTCATAATATTCATCTTACCGTTTTTTGTTTTTTTTTTTGTTTTTTTTTGTTTTTTTTTTTACCTAGACCACTTAACAAGCCCAGCTCACGGTTGTTAAGTTAAAATTCATGACTTCCGAAAAAAAAGGAAATAAACGTTTGGAATGTGTTATATATTCAGTATATTATGTTCTTTACGGTAATTTAAACTTGTTTTTCTGTGTAAATGCCATTTAAGACGTTTCTTCTCCAGACTATCAAATTTTACATAACCAAAAACATGTGACATGCCCAAATATGACAAAACATTCAGGACCATATAGCAACAACATGACTATATATGGGCATAACAGTTTTTTTTTTGTCGAAGAATTTTTTTTTTTTCGAAGAAAATTTTAAAATGTGGACTTTTTTTTTTTTTTTTTTTAAGTTTGTAGTTTAATTGTTGATGTTGATATATTATTATTGTATTTTTCAGCATTGTCAAGCAAAGAACCCTCTCTGACATTGACCCACCTAGTGAATATGTACGTGTGTTAGTTCTGGCATCAAGGTATAACAGAATTTCATGATACAATCACAATCCGTTTTCAAACAGCAACAGGAGTAAAATAGATATTGTCCGATCAGGCTATGTCTGAGTCTGATACCAGCTATAGAGCCCGTACAAAGATGTGATAAAAAAAAATGTGATAAAAAAAAAAAAAAAAAAAAAAAA
>NW_022734649.1:0-747 GCF_011630105.1 Anneissia japonica | reverse complement strand
GGACATTTCTGGATCCGCCCCTGCAGTCGATGTCAGAAACACACTATGCTGTTAATGTTATGTATCTTTTGGGCTAGGGTGCTTGATCGAGGACCGCATGGGTACTGGTCGTGTGCCCTGCGGACCGCATAGGTGTTACGCCACTGTTCACGCGATTTTTTGTGTAAAATATTATCGCTATCGGCAAACACAAAACATTCTAATAACCTTTCAATTCAAAACAATTCAACATTTATTGCATCAAGTGAACTCCGATGAAGCTTCCAAAATACCACTATTTTAAATTATGCAAATTAAGTATCTTTAAGGGCATTAAATACTGTAATTTATACAATCAGCATTTAAAAATACAGTTGAACCCCTCTGTGCGACCACCTCTTTTAAACGACCACCTCTCAGACCACTTGCCAAAAGCCTGTTGTATTTCCCTTTCGATCACTGCATTTGACCTATCGAAATGACCCTCATCGCGTGTAAGCGCTAACCTTTCGTAAGCGAACGCAACCACTTTGGGGCCTATGGAGTTATCTATTATTTTAGGCTTAACTCTGGTAAACGACCATCCTGAAGAGGGTTTTTTTCGACAAAAGATGAAGGTGATTACAAAATCCTATTGTTGTATGTATATTGTTGTATGTATTTTTACTTCAGTCCCTATAATAAATAAATAAATCACATCAAGTTTGGTCCTCAAGTGGTGTGCTGCGAACACTTTTGCTACCACTCGAATCTTACGAGAAGTTTAAC
>NW_022734648.1:0-671 GCF_011630105.1 Anneissia japonica | reverse complement strand
AAATTAAATGTACCTAAATTAACCCGATTCAACGATTCAAACGATCTTCTGTTGAGAGAGAGAGAGAGATAACATGCCATCCTGTGGTTGGTGAATGACTTGGGGATCATCTTAATAATTCAACATTCGCGCACGTGGAGAGCTGAACGCTAGCTAGAGTGTTCTCTTTGGGCTGCGGTACCTCTTGTGCAGGGATTGTCTCGAAAGTTCCGGGTTTTTTTTTGTTTTTTTGTTTCTTTTTTAAATGTTTTTCTTGCTAATTCTCCACTAGACAACCGGGCAACATGAGGAGTAAATAGGCTAGCCCGGAGCGGTTTTTACTAGACATTGTACGCCGGGCTAGTACTAAATCGAGCCCTGCACATTGTACAATGTATTAAAAATATTCTTTAAAAAAATTGTGCTGACTGTGCAGGCCCTACCCCACTTAGCTTCGTGAGTGGATTTCCCGTACGATTGAAAATCGTAACGGTACTGGGTTTGGTCTACAGGAGTTCGTGCTTCGAACAGGTCATTGCATTCATAGAAAAAGCCTTTTGATGGAGAAAGTGTACCTTTTTAGCAAAGGTTTGCCTAGGTCGAAACTAACTCCGGCTATATAAAATAGATTATAAGATTGAAAAATATTAATTTTGTTATTGTAGTAGTGATAGATACTATGTACACGTTTA
>NW_022734647.1:6125-12152 GCF_011630105.1 Anneissia japonica | reverse complement strand
TAGAAAGTGGCTCTATCATAAAGTAATTAGCACCTAATACAGGTTTAGCAGTAATTACCACCACAACAGGCTTGATCCTTTAATTCACCTTAATTTCTTCTATAGCAACAGTGCAATTATTTAAGAATTTTAACTTTGAAAAACGGAGAAAATATACTGTACATCGAGGCATTGAAAATGAAAATGTTGTTTTTTTTTTTTTTTTTTTTTAAAAAAACTTGCAGCAACAATTAAAAAAGAGTTAAATATAGACATTTTGATTAATGAGTTTATATAGACATTGTCTTGATGGTTTATGTATGGTAGTAAACACTTAACTGATGAGTTATATACATTTATGCCAAATGAATATACGAACATTTAGACTGATGCATTAATACTTAGGCTGATGGCACATTTACTTCACGATTGGCTATGTGTATCACAACGCTCATGATTGGTGCTTCAGTCTAGGCCTAGCAATAATTAATTAGTAGTGTAAGAGCTGAATGGTAGATAAGAGTATTGTGTTGTCTGTGTGAAGATTATTCAAATAGTTAAATAATTAGTGGTAGAATGCGTCACATGAAAAATGTTGATGGTAGATATTCTTCAGATGTTCAAAAAGGGTCGAAAAATTTGCTGTCAGGGTGGGTCAAATGGTCAGTTACAGGGTAAAGGAAGAATAATTTGCTTAAAGGGTGAAGATTATTCACATATTCAAGTGTGGCAGGGAAATAATTTGTTGTCATCGTGTAGATTGTGGTAAATTTTAGTGGATAGAAATGAGTGGATAATTTGCTGTTTGTGGTGGAGATTATTAAATTTGTCAAGCAAATGGGAAGAGGGAATTAATTTGCAGTTTCGGCAGAAATTTTATAGTATTCAAGAGTGTGAAGAATATGTTAAAAGGGGCAAGAAAAATCAATGTTGAATAGAAGGGGATGGTCTGTTAACAAGTTCGAAATTTTATTTTTAGTGATAGGGATTGAATGGAAAGAGATATTATATTGCTGTGTGATTTATGTATTTTTTATATTAATTGTGCAATGTAATTATATTGTTATTTTTATTTATATATTTTTTTTTCCAATTAATGATACTGCATTGAAAGAGTTGTTTTCACCCACCTCTTCAATTTTTTTCTTATAATCAAAGATTATTTTTGTCAATATATCAGAGTTTTGTGTGTATTCATTTATTTTTGTGTAAAAATTAAACCATTGATTTTTTGATTTAATCATTGTAAAATCAAGTGAAGAGCAAGTAACTATTGATAGGCTTAAACAATAAAAGTGTATACAGTAATCATTTTTGTTGTTAAAAAATGTATCCTTATTTGACCATGTAAAAAGATGGTTGGTTCTTCATTTTTGTTATCCCCCAACAATTTTGAGTATGGAAGAGAGGGAGGTGTTTATTCAACCCTAAATTAATCAGGAAACAATCGGGCACAGCTACCTATCTTGCAATGCACTCGTGTCTACTGGGCTTTTTCTGAAGTAGGGAGAGAATGACCAAACATTTTACAGTTTTTACATGGATTTGATTTTAGAAATTGTAGCCAACGAAGTGGTATTAACATAATGTATGAATAAATGGTCTGTCAAGCTAAATTGATTTAATTAATAATTGCAGTAATCTGTTAATGTCAAAGATTTAATACTGAACAACTTTCATATCTGTGAATCATATGATTGCTTTCTTCAGTATGGTAGTAAGCTTTATGGTGTAGATAGAATTAAGAAATATCAATGAAATACGAGATGCAGTAAATGCCATACTTATATAAGAATACAATTATTGTTTATTGATTTTACAGTTTCTAGTGCTTGATAATACCAGTAGTATTCAGCATTATAAACAGTGTTATACGTGTGTTGTAATTTAGTTTAGTAAACTGTTTGTTGCCCCAAACATTTGATTAAATATGCATGATAATATCAATTAATAATTATTATTATTTTGAATTCATATTATTAAGTGTTGTACTGTGTAATACAAGTAGGCCTATTTCAAATCCGTTAACCAACTAATTGTGTATTGTATTATACTATACCTCTGTGAGTATACCCTCGATTAATGCTTTCAATAATTTGTTTGTTTTACACTGATATAAATAAAGAGTGTTACGGAATTATGGATTATTGTGAATATGTGTTGGTTATTCTTGGCAGATGATTTTGCTTCATGGTGTGAAAATAAAACTATCAAGCTGTCTGTGATATAAGCTAAAAGAACAAACTTGATAAATAAAATAAAATATTGTAATTGCTCATTTTTAATATGCAAGTACGATTTTAGCTTTCAGATGTGTGTGCCCTGTAATAATAAGCCATTATTAAAGTTGCATATCATACACTAGTAGAAATTATTATACAAAGGTTAGATTAATGCATGAAAAAAATTCATGTGGGCCTGTAAGTTTGATTGACACTCCGGAGAGGTCCACTGTACAATTACAGACAAGTTATTAGATTTAAATTGAAAACTTGTCAATTTAAAGACCCCCCATTTTGATTTAAATACACTGATCATCTTTAAATGAGCAATGGCAAGAGAGTCATGATTCCATTTATTGCAATAATAAATTTATATAAATTAGTTTTCCTGAGCTAACAATGCATATTACAAAAAATACACACAAAATATACAGTACAACACCATAACAGCCAAAGCATACAGCATGTTTTACTATTAATGATGATGGTGGTCACGATTATAACGGCGATACCGACCATGACGACTACAAATGAGGATGATGACGAAGACGATTTTGATGATGATTATCGTGATAATGATCACAGTGGCGTAACCATGAGTCACGGGGTGGTGTAGGACAATCGAAATGCATTTTCATGAGCACTGTTCCTTGGTTAAATTAAGTAGGAATGTCATTGACGATAAAACCCAATAGACGTATTTCAAAATAACCTAAGTGTAGGCATAGTTGTGTTTACCTCCTATGATTTAACAATGGGTTTCTTCTAACATTAGTCTCAAATCATGCACCAGGACTAAGCAATCGTTACAATTTTAACATATCCCCTGGGTTGCTATGTCGAATGTAGCTGCGCCAATAAGAATAACCATCTTGGGAGTATTTTCATAGTTCTGTTTACAGGGTTTAATTTTATACCTGAGTGGGGTAACTCCTAAATCATAACGCGCTTTTGACTTGTTTGAAGTAAACACTGCAAAATAGGACCACGGAAAGTACCGCCGTGATCGATTTTTGGCGCAGTGCTTTATGGCATATCATCTTGTTCATAACCACCCCGTGCACATTACACAGGGGTTGCATTTTTGTCTTCACTTTATTGACAATGTATTCATCAAACTTTTAGTATGCTTAGAATATATTTTTTTTCAATAGTTTGTTTTCCTAACGGGCCAAATTGAATTGCCTCATGGGACACCTATTAAACAGCTCAGCTCTGTGATCGCGTAAAGTCGCCACCGAAGGCACTCTTTGCGCTCCATACAGAGCTAAAGTTCAGAGCCAGAGAGAAAACATGGCAGGGTATATGCGTGGAAGTATGAGTGAATTTGCCGAAAAACACATGAAGCGTCATGGCTGGAAAGCAGGTAATATTAGTATATGTATATTTTTTGTATAATTATTTGAATTCTATTGTTCGGCTGCCTTACTATACTTATGTTCAACGTGTTTTACTGTCCTAGGCCTAGTCTGGCTAGGCCTACTCAGCTTCCCCAGCAACTTCACCACGTGCCAGGCTGTCATCAAGCCAGTGGCAGTGGAGGTTGAAATATTGTATTTCGTTTGTAATTTGTAGAGGATGTATAAGGTAACAATAGGGCCGAATAATAGAAAAAAAAATTAGATTGGCATTCCTCTAAAAAAAACAAATGTCTGCTCAAAAATGGGTACTTCACATATGAAGTAAAAAAAAAAGAAGCTGTACAGTAGTGCATTTTAAAGATAGTGAGATTGAAGATGATGGTCCAGTCTGTAAAATAAGGCATGAAAAGGGAATAATATCCTCTGCACGAAAATTGGGCCTAGAAAGCTGTTTTTTAAAAACAAGGGTCGATTTCCGTGTAGAATTTGTAGAAAATTCGTAATAATATATTAACCATTTATTGTATTACTATTATGCAGTAGTTCTGCGCCCCTATTTTCCTAGCAATTTTCTGCGCAATATTTGAACTAGTTTTTAAAGTAACACTCAATTAAAATACTTGGTCTATGGTCAAGTCAGCTCCACCAATCATGCACCTCCTGTTTGTCATCGAAACAATATGCACAGTAAAAAAAAATACAATAGACTATAATTGTAGACTTGTTTGAATTGAATACTGTAATCAGTATGATCCCTCAGTCGGGACTTGGATTGCACTTACAGTATTTGTTAAAAAGAAACAACTTGGTTACTAAATTCCTACTGTAATGAACATTTTTAAAATACCTACTCCTGAATGTTACTTGATTATATTAGCCGATCAGAAATTCTCATTCCATGCTTTTACATTACTGTACTTTCACCTTTGCCTTTTTGTTTACTTTGTAGACCTGGGGCTTAAGACCTTGTTTATTTGCTCTTTATAAATCACCTATTAAATATAATATGCCTTAAAAAGGAAAAAGTGAAAGATATTATGTAATGCTACATAAATTTTTTGTCTGGACTTTCACGTGACACAGGTAGTGGACTTGGAAGAAATGAGGATGGCATCTCAGAGCCTATCAAAGTCAAGATCAAGAGAGACTCTGCTGGGGTAGGAGCATCTCAAAATTTTCCAGCATTTAAATCATTAATCATTATTATCATCACCATCAATTACCATTAACCCTATCAGCACCCTTAAAATCAAACTGTTATCATCACATTTTTATTATTTAAATATTATCGTCAAACAAAATTGTCATCAGTATCAGCATCATCTATCTATCTTTATTATTATCAAAATCATTTTCATCACTATCATTATCAGTATCATCCTCATTAGTATCAAAATTAATATCATTATCGTTATTTGCATTCTACAGGTACTTGTTTGTTTTAATTTTATGTCCCAAGTGCCCATGAAGGTGTTTTGGGCCGCCTTGAGTTAAATATTGTTGGCATTCACATCTCAAGTCCACCCTAACACCATCTTTGTATTAAAATGCAGCAAATGGGCAATTTCATAATGCAGAGTGATTTTTTGTAATTTTTCATACTTATCAAATCCCATCAAGTTTGTTATCAAACTAAAGCTCATTTTATATAGAATTAAGATCTAAAATCAATATTTTGGTATTTCAATGGTAAAATGTGAAAAAAATGATCCAAATACATAGTATTTTTAAATTTTAAAATATAGTAAAAAATAGCTTACTTAAATGCAATTATTATGCAGAATGTATATGTTGGAAAATTCTAAATTCATGTTATTTTACAAAAGAATAGATACTATTATCATTTTCAAAGGTGAAAATTATAATTTTTAAATAATAAATTATTTTTTTTTGTTTTTTAATAAATTTGTTAATTTATGTGATTCCGCTACCAAAAAAGTGATTTTTTTAAAATTTCTCCAAAAGTATTGATTTTTCAAAAATGAAAGTACAGGTGATAATAGACTACTGATAGATGTATCAGAAAATAATAGGCTTTAAATAAATTTTTTTATATATTTTTAGAAATAAAGGTTTAAAAAACGTGATTCCGCTACCAAATGTAATATCGGAATGACGTGTATTTCCGCTACCAAAATATGCTACCCACTAGATAGCAACAAAATTCAACTTCTTTTCCAAGTATCAAATGGATTAACAAATTTCAATGGTTAAATGATACAGATAAACAATAATTAAAGCTTGGATCAACTTTGTTGTTCAAATGCAAGTTTAGGTATGGGAAAAGGGCGAGGTGTACTTTTCTCAGAAACTTCCAATAAACTTTCTACTTATAGAGTTTTTGCATCAAAGAGGTACTTGTTAATCAAATAAATTTACTTATAATAAACAACTTATTTGAATTTGTATAGTTGGTTTTTACTCCACCTACTAATTTTAAGTGCTTGCTGTTGGCTCACAAACCA
>NW_022734647.1:0-5948 GCF_011630105.1 Anneissia japonica | reverse complement strand
GATGGATTCCATAGTTATGTAAATATGATAATTATTCCAAGAATTAGAATGGAGTGTAAATATGACATTAGATTAAAGTTAAAAAGTTCAGCAAAATAGTGATTCCGCTACCATGAAATTGCCCAAATGTAATTTTGTTTGTTTGGAATTAGGCCAGTCAGTTTTAGGCCAACTCTTCAGAAGTGTAAATGGGGCTATATTTACATTAATACCATTTTGTTTAACATCTGGTGGCAATGAAATTACACAAGTTGCTATTAAAGTCTTAGCTCCAGTTTTTTTTACATATTAAATTTATAATATTTATAATTTCTGTTTAGGTTGGACATGATCCTGCAGAACAGTTTACATTCCATTGGTGGGATCATGTCTTCAATAAAGCCGCTAGTAACATCCAAGTAACGAACAATGAGGTAAGAGACACCCTCTATTTTAAAAGAAAAATTGCCACTTTTTGTTAATTATTTTTCCATGTTGGTTGTGAGGAAAATAATGTTGTTCAACTTAACAGAGTGCATTAAAAAAATATTCCTTTAACACTTGTGATAGGCTGAAAAGTCAGTGCATAACATCTGGGACTTGCTATGCCTAAACTGACATCAGTGATCAAAACAAGAAAATTGACTATAAGAAAAGTTAGTGTCTATACAGACAAGCATCTTTTTTAGACAGACAAACTTGGGCCTCATGGTATTCATCAGTTAGTGCTCACTACAAAAACATATTGCAGATCATGCAAAACAAATGTGTTAGATTCATTTTAAATGAAGGCCCTTAAAGTCATGTTGGGCAAAGAGAGCTGGATAGTCTAGGCTTTTTGAATGTAGAGAAGTTACACAAATTAAAATGAATTATGTGCACAGAATAATTAATATTACTGCGCACCCATATGGGCTTTTAATACTTTGTATGTTAACTGTGTGTTGGTTGTATTTCTTTATTACAATATTATCCATATGTATTCTGTCCTGTTTTTAAGATTTTCCCCATGTGGGATGAATAAAGATTGATACAGTATTGATATATTGATATCTTAGCACCGAATTTCACAGAGTTAATGATAGACATAAGCATAACATGAGAAGCAGTGTAAATAATTTTGTTGTTCCCTTTGCTTCCAAAATAATAAATTCCACATTCTATTCCAGTAGTATTAAGGAATGGAATAGATTACCAAAATAAAAGAAACAACCGGCAAATCCTTGTTTTGTAAACTTGTTAAAAGCCATCTCTCTACCAAGAGACATAATTAGATTAGTAATTTAACTAAATTTTTAAAATTATTAACATGTTACTAATTTTAAATCATATTTAGCATTGCATCTTTTTATCTAAACTGATGTAATATACGTCACTTCACAGGACCCCGATGGAAAACTGCTATTGGTTTTCTTGGGCTGTCCTGGCCAATGTATGTTAATATCGTAAACCTCAAATTGAAGCCTGATGGGCTTAATCTCGAGAAAAAGCTCATTTTGAATTGAAGCCCACCTCTTCAGTTTACAAAATTAGCCTCGAAAAGAAGCCCATGAGCTTCTTTTCAAAATAGCGTAGACTACTTTTCCAGATAGTATGGTACATACACTGTACATGAATTTCAAAGAAACAAAATAAATTGGTTTATACAGTAGTTCAGGTGATTTAATGCCCGATTAATACTCTCCATGACACACGTTGATGTTACAGTGTAGACCATTGACTGTTTATCTAGCCCAACCATTGCTACATCATCAGTAACATTATCTTCTAGTTTATAACTGATCACTGGCCCACCGAGCTATAATAAGGTAGGGTTACTAGCCCAGAGGAGTTTTTACTAGACATTGTGCGACAAACTAGTACTAATTCGAGCCCTGTGAATTGTGCAGTGCTGCCAGGTCCTTATGCTAATTTATACTCAGTTTAACATTTAGTGACAGTATGCCAGTTTTGGGATGGCAAGCCTCAATCTGTAATGACTAGAGGCATTGAATGACATAAATGCAAGGGATTAAAACTTCAAATATTTTTTTTAACATGTTATTTTCCTCCGTTTCAAAAGTTGTCTTTTATTGACTTTAAGGATGGAGTTGTGGTACTTAATAAGAAGGAAGGTAGTCACATGATCACTAATGAAAAACCTGTCAAGTCATCCAACAAGAAAAATACACTTTATGGAATGTTTGTGAAGGTAGGTTGGGAAAAATATGATATTTCTATATTTTTGTATCAAGATAACTGACAAATTTAGTGCAAAGTTTTTGGTTGTTTCACATTATTGGATTTTGAAAGACTTTTTTCTGTTTTCAGTACATCCAAAAATTTTTGTTGCAGGTTTTGGGGGTTATGTCCTTTTTCAAGCTATATCTACTCTACTATAACGTTTTAATATGGGATCTACTCACAAAAATAAAAATAAATAATATTAATATAAATATATATGTGCAGTTAAATAAGTGGTGAATCAAATTCTAAAAAGAAAGAATATACAATTTTTCCAGAGTGCAACATTAACACCTGCAGGTGAGCAATCTGTGTCTTCCTCATCTGAGGAAGAAGATGATCTAAAGATTGATTTCTCATCTGGTTTGGCCGATGACGAGTTGTTCAAGGCATGTGGGGGCAGGACTGCGCATAAGTGAGTATCCTGTGCATTATATAAATCCAGACTTTAATAAAAAGAGAAATAAGGATAAAGTTATAAAAACTATAGCATGCCAAATTCTTGCCAAATTCTTGGGAACACAAGATTTTATGTGAAATCAGGTGTTCAACATGACTGAGTGCTTTCCTTCAGGCCATATTGGAGTTAAGTTACTGAGCTTTCACAATGTTTATTTTCTTAAAAAATATGTTTTGATATGTCAAAACATGGTCAAAACAACATCAACAATTTAAAAATGATATGTTGACACAACCAATGTAGTTTTTAAATTTTATACCTTGTACAACATAATCATTTAAAGGCAAGTAAACATTAACATCTGAATTTAGAACCAACTGAGGATGATTTGAACTATTTCTTATTTCATAGAGGGGCACGTCATGGATTGAAATCAAATGGCAAACTGCAACGACTTCAAGAACAAGAGAGATTAGTAAAGACAAAGAAGGATGCCAAAAATGAACCAGTTGATGTCAGAGATGAGGATGTTGCAAGAAAAAAGAAGAAAAAAAAGAAAAAGAAATGTGAAGATGATGGTAATATAGAAGATCCTATTGATAATATGAAGATTGGAAAGAAGAAAATAAAGGAAAAGAAATCAGAAGAAATCGAAAATATAAATTATCCTATTGATGGTGTGTGGACTGAAAAAAAGAAAAGAAAGAAAAAGAAATCACAAGATATTGAAAAGAAAAGAAAACGAAAAACTACAATGACCAATGGTGAATCTATAGAGGGCAGTATATTATCAAATATGTTGGAAGAATGTGAAGACATTACAGATCCTGCTGAAGATTTACCAGACGTTGGTGAGGAAGAAAGTGTTGTGAGGAAACGAAAGAAAAAAACACACAATAGGGAAATTAATATTGAACGTGAAAATGATGAAAATGTATTACAAAAATCAAGAAAGAGAAATAAGGAAAAGCGATTATCCCCATCTAAACAGTCATCAAGTAAAGATGAAGTGAATGGAATTGTATTGCACGAGAATGACATTATTTCAAAAAAAGTTAGGGAAAAAAAGAAAAAGAGGAAAGATATATGTGAATAACTACGTAAATAAATCAATATTTTAAATAAAATGTACAAGTCACTTAAGTACTATTTTACTTCGGTTTTATTTTGTAAATTGTATGTACATGTTGTACATGGTATGTGAAATTTATGCAGTAGATTTAAATGGTGTACCTGGATAAATTTTTGCATTAGAACAATTAAATTTTAATATCAATAATGATCATGTCATAATAAACAGAAACAATCCCATGTATTGTTTGCTCTATTATATTTTGTTTCCCTGGGATCCTATCTAGTTTAATGAGAGGAATGTACCACTACAGAAATATTCATTAAATTAGATTGATTGATTATTATAGTGATTGTGAACATCGCTTCTAAAAAACAAATTGTATTATTAAATATTACTAAAATTGACAAGACATGACAGGGGCAGATCTGGGTTAAAATTTAGGGGTGGGGGTTTCAAATGTTTTGGAAAAACCCCACAAAGGTAAATTTTTCTCATTCTTACAGTAAATAGACTTTTATGTGTGTACCAGTATACATTAAGAAAACAAATTAAGTAGTTGCATACGTATTTTTTTTCCAATGAATCAAAGAATTCCAAAAAAAAAGTGGGGGGTGTCAGGGGTCAAAATTTTGATTCCTAGGTGGCGGGAATTGAGCTTTCCCGATTTCTAACTTTCCCATTGTAACAAAAACAATGTCAGCTCAGAGGTCCTGGAAAGGTAGGTCTAGATATTTTTTCCCCAAGAGGGTGACTGACCCCTCAAATCCGCCAATGCACGAAGAATACAAAGATCGTGATCTGCAGTGTGGCACATCAGGGGAGCTGGTGAGAAACAGAGAACCCTGTAGTTCTGGCAATGCAAGAATTCTAAAGGCTTGGTTTAGAATCGGTAATAAGAATATTTAAACAATCTTTCCTGTAAGTACTGTATAAATCAATTAAAATTACAAATCATATACGTTCTGTATTATATAATATCAGCATTTCTTAAACTATTATATATATGTGTGTGTATATATTATACATTTTGCTCAATGCACTGCGAATAATATATGCCCTCAACTTCAGCATTTTAAAGGACGAGATACATACTTGTTAGATTAATTATGGTAGAATAAACTTTAAAACACTAGAATTACCAGCTTGGGGCTATAGGTCATGACAAGAATGCAGCAACAACAATACAGAACACACTGAATAAAGTATACATAAACTTTGTCAAAATAGTACATGATATTTTATTAATAAATTTTGATAAAATTCTTTAATTAAAATAATTCTTTAATATTGCAATTACATTTAATATCAATGAATAGAAACTGCCTATGTGTTGGTAGCTGTATTATTTTCCGTCTTTTCTTGTGTTTTTCTGGGATGCTTCATCAATTCATCTTTTGGTTTCATGAGAGGAATGTACCACTGCAGTAAAATAAAAAATAAAGATATTTTGTGGTCATAGGTAAAAGTAAAACAACAATGATTCACAACATATATAATACTGTATATATATATGTATTTGCAATAAAGTGAGAGTATACTAATTAATGATGTAAATAGATACACTATAATACAGTACCAACAGATATGGTTCTATTTTTATGGTTTTTCTGATTTTCTTAAATGACTTTTATTCAAATGTATCAAGAGGCAGCCTTTCTAACAACTATATTTACTTAAAATTGGACCCTATAGAGTCTATAACATGCAAAATACATCAACTTTTCCACAGTACATTCCATTAACAAAGATTTGGAAAAATAAATCATAACAGCTTATTTCTTTGTACAGTATATATTATTATATCCATAAAGATGTTTTGTGGATTTTAGAAGAATGAAAATATTTCAACATTAAAGGGATGTACTGTAACAGCACATAGCATCAAACTTCTTTCAAACATTCAATCACTCACTTCTTTAGTCATTCCTGCTATCCTTCTTCCTTCAGCATTGAATGGCGGTTTGAGGTAACCTCTGTGTGAACAAAATACATACCTAAAGCTAATAAATTTACAATCATAAGAATGGAATTTAGCCCACAATGACAATATCTGATGGCCGACTATATGACCTAGATTTCCTTCAGTTTTTATGGCCAAATCATCTTTCCACAATTCTCATTTCATGGGTAAGTTTTAAATGCATAAAACCTTGCACAAATCATACTTAGAAGGCTGCATATACAGTCCATATTTGTGTAGTGCTAAAATATCCTGTTTCCATATACAGTATATAGAATATATATTATATATATACATATATACATATATAT
>NW_022734646.1:0-587 GCF_011630105.1 Anneissia japonica | reverse complement strand
TTTTCGTGAAAGTACTCGAAATATAGCGGAAAGTCAAAAATTTGCACATAAGTGGTTATCTCGCCGAGTTGAGCACTTAGTGCAAATTTTTGATTTTCCGCCATATTTCGAGTACTTTTCCGAAAAAATTCAAACTTTCAATGGAATAGAGTTTGTTTCAGGCTATCTCACTTTGCCTAACAAAAAAAATTACATTTTGACTCAACTTTTAAAAACATTTTTCACAGATATTTGGTATCAAACAGTAGCAACTGGGTTTGTAGCCAAACAAACAGTCAAAGCAACACTAAGAGACTTACACCGATTGTTGACACAGTTGTAATCCGCATTTGGGTCAAGTTTAATTTAGCTTTGGAACTTTGCCTGTGTAGTCCAGTCATGCGCAGTACATACACTTTCGAATCGTCGATCCGAAAGTATGCAGCGCTGATAAATATTGTTAAAATACAGATATACAGATAAGTACATACAGATATAAATAAATATATATATACAGATATATATATATATATATTATATATTCTGTATTTATTTATATATTTATTTATATATTTTTATATTTATTTGTATATTTATATATATATTTA
>NW_022734645.1:0-592 GCF_011630105.1 Anneissia japonica | reverse complement strand
TATATATGTTATATATGTACTTGTATAAAGAAATTATAATGGGTTCCCACACAGGAGTGGGTGGATTTTGAATTCCTCCAGAAGTCGAAATTTGTGAAATTCGAATATTGTTATAGTGACTGCATTAAGCTTTCAAAACAATCTGATAGTACTACTTGAAAACAAACTGAATATATACTTGTACAATGGAGCTTTTATTTAGTATCTGTATATAATTGAAGAAGAAATATGTGGTAGACACCATTAAAAATAATAACTGATGCCTAATTGTTGTTGTCAAGTGCAAGTGGATTTGAATAATTATTCATTGATTAAACAACATTTATTTCCCTAAATGTTAAACTATATTTATAGTAAATCATTATTATAACAAGAATATATGTAAATAAATTAATAATATGAAAAACGATTAACTAGGATCTTTAATGGCAGATAAAAATATCTTTTCACGTAGGATACTCACAGAAACAACATAATTTAAATAAAAATATTAAAAAGGCAAATTATACGCCATGCTTAAAATATTGGGAAAAAAATATTAATGCAAATGCAAGGTCAATAAACAGACTTAGCGTGTCACTTGCTATGTACT
>NW_022734644.1:0-663 GCF_011630105.1 Anneissia japonica | reverse complement strand
CCAGCATTGAATAGCTAGGCTTTTTGACATGTACAATGTTCGGGTTTATTGCGTGGTAGCGTCCGTGTCCGGGCGTTTTCGCAAGATCTTCGAGGTACCCGCCAACCTTAGAGCGTGCTGTCATTGAATAGCTCGAGCTGGATTTTTTGTTTGGAACCTTGCTTCCATGTAACGATGGCAAAGAGTAATTGTTAGCAGCAGGACATTGGTCACGTTTTCAGTATCGAGTACGAGCACCCATTGAGTGGACTGGGGCATGCCTCTCTCCCTGCGGATGACACTTTTCTGGGCTGTAATCGTAAGGTGATGGCGTTACAAACGAATCTGTAAATAAACAAGTGTATAGTTTTTGATCAACAAATAGTGTAATAATAATAATAATATTAATAGATGGATTTATATAGCGCATATAAACGAGGTCTCTGTGACTTTCTCCTCCCCTGATATGAGGGTCACTTCAGCAGCCAGTAAACTGGCACACTTTCATCTGTCCATGACAGGGGCCGAATGAACCAGTACACCGGGGTAACCCCCTATTCATCTCGAAAAATGTACTGGGTTCTTTAAAGTGAAGTATATGTGAAAGTGATATATATGAATAGCCGTCGTCGCGTGCGGACGTACAATACAATTGCTCTCTAGCCCTACCGAACAACGTAAGCA
>NW_022734643.1:0-874 GCF_011630105.1 Anneissia japonica | reverse complement strand
GAGGCTTTACTTTACAGAATATAGCACTATTACGGTAGCTACTTGCCACCTGCTAATTTTCCCCAATGATTTTTTTCTACCTGGAGAGTTATTCCAGGCCCAGGCTATTCCACTCCCCCCCCCCCTCCATTTTTTCGATGCATTGTTCCTCCTAGTTTTCCTATTGATTTTTTTTCCATCAGGTTATTTTCATTATACTTTATAAGAGAGAACATATTTTTATTTTGTGTTTTCTCTATATCAATTAATTATTGTCCATTCATTGTAAGGTTACACTAAAAAGGTGTGCCGATGATACAAAAGCATTATTCAATCAATTGACTGATTGACTATTGATGCATTCGCAATACCGTATTGATGAAGCCTAAATAAACATTGTAAAAATGTTTTGAAAGTTTAAATCCGGTTTTACATAAGAAATGCAGGAAAGAAAACAGGATATCTTTATAACATGTTTCCTCTTTTGGAATTTCGATATCACACCTTTTTCCTAGTCGTTCTATATACCAATATTTCATCCACAAAAAAACACTCTATTCTCTGTACTTTTACAGTACTTCGGAGGTCAATGCCCATTAGTGATTATTCTCTTCTACGATACGCCTACTACTGAAAGGTCCACTGATTAATCTCAGATAAGGAAGTATAATACATACTCCAAGTAGGCTTATTGAAATACACGCCATCGTGTTGGGATTCAATATTTCGATATTAATTATGTCAACATACGCCTACTTTTATTTCTAATTGTGTGTTACGGTAGATGGTAGCAAATACGCCTACATCATTAAATATATTTCATTTAATTAATGTTATTTAATTTGTTTATCAGAAAATTAGGTTAATTTAAGTTTTATAAAGTATGCGTATTATA
>NW_022734642.1:0-882 GCF_011630105.1 Anneissia japonica | reverse complement strand
TGAATTACCCTTGTTATTGATGTTAATTAGTAATGGTAGAAGAAGAAGATATACATAAAATGAACATCGGGATGGTGTTAGTACTATACTAGTATTACAAGAGTCGACAGAAACGTTGGAAGCTATGCCTAGTTTAGTAGTAGTAGTACAGCAGTTGTTAAGGGTATTGATTGCTTCGAATGTTTACTGTGATGGTGAGTTCAACAGTCCATCTGTGACAGGGGTTCTCAACTAGGCCTAGGCTAGACCTATATCGCAGTAGGGGAAAAAATGGTTCATTGAATAAACACTGAATAAATTTTACACAACCTTGGCATTACCTTACAGACGCGTGTGAGTATTTTTTATCTCGGTAGGAATAACTCGGGAGATCGCTCGGTTACAATTTGTTACTTTTTGTTAAATTTAACTTCTCGTGTGAATCGGGTATTAGATAATATTCGACTTGCAGATTGTTAATTAATGGAAAACACAACAATTTGGCATTTAAAATAAGTCGACTTAGAAATTATTCGAGTTAGGCAAAGTCTCTCTATTGAGATCCAGCTGGCCGCCATTGATGCACGGTAGAGATTGCATCTTTAGATCTCTGATTTTGTTTACAAATTCACGGACTAGTGCTGTCTCGTAAGAATTTCGTAGGACGTGTTAAGAATGACAAAATATTCTCTGTATCTACTGGAACAGAGCTGCATAGCTTGTATTCCACTATTTGCATTCACACCTAGGCTGTGTATATATATTGCCTTGGTTTGGCTCTGTAATCATTAGTGGTCGTGGGACTAGTTTGGGCCCTACCTAAGCTGGTCGGCGAACGTTAATAAAATGAGGAATATCAAGAAATACATAAGGGTCTTCGTTTTATAGACACCCTATATGGGT
>NW_022734641.1:0-679 GCF_011630105.1 Anneissia japonica | reverse complement strand
AAATTTTATTTCTGTAGTAAGGTGTAACGGCTCCGATACAGCTAAATGCCCTGGGGAGAACCCTGAGCCACTTATCATGCACTTAAATGGCCTGAGTGAAATTTCATGCAATTGTTTCATACGTGAAAAAAAATCGAGGCCTGGCCATTGACATTGAAATCGTTCACGCATTCAAGGAAAACCCCCAAGCTCGAAAGCCATTATTTACCTGACAGTTGGCTGCTTTAGTTCTGCTGTTGTGTGTGCACTTGGGCATTTGGGGCATGCTAACAGCTGGACCAAATAATTTGCTCTTGGTTGGGTTTTGAAAATATTATTTTGTTCAGCAATAAAATTAATATTTATCATTCTTCTAAACTATTTGTTCAGGCCTTAGAAAAAGAGTTCGAGCCATCGGGAAAGAAAAATGATTGTGATGTTGTGCAGGAGTAGGCAAAAAGTATGTTTATTGGGTGACTTCGTTGACACCTAGCGGAGATCCAATTGAAATGCTTGGGAAATTTATGCGCTTATAGAATCATATTCAAAACATTTATACTGGGCATTCAGAGCACTTCCCACATTGCTTACATCCTCCCATACAGGAAAAAAATAGGAAGAAATGGCGAAAAAAAAGTTATAAAATATAAGCTTATAGCAGAGGTAATCTAGTTGTGTAGCAGTGGGAAGATAGACCCAC
>NW_022734640.1:0-1526 GCF_011630105.1 Anneissia japonica | reverse complement strand
GGGGGGGGGGGGGGTCGACCGCACCCATCGACCCCCTCTCACGGTACGCCCCTGAAAGACACATTTCCCCCGTTCCACGGAAAGGTGTCCTCTTAATAGGGGTGTCCCCTAAATAGGGGTGTTCCGAAGGCGGGTTTCTACTGAATAATGCTGTAGTCATCACTGAATGATACAGTCGCAGCCAAATGCCTTTTTCGCCGAACGAACAGCCGACGCCAAAGTCACTGTGAACGTACCATATACAAAATATCATTTCGAGGGAACGAAATATTATTTCGTTTCGAGGGAACGAAATATTATTTCGTTCCCTCGAAATGATATTTCGTTCTTTCGAAACATTAGTCCTATTTCGTTTCCTCGAAATAGTTTAATATTTTTTCTAACCATGTCCCTTTAGGGGCTCAGTACCCGGGACTGTTAATCATTGAAAATACACTTGCTTGGGCCCCATTGAATGTAGGCCTAATTATGGTATTATAATATTATATTTTTTTAAACTACAGTGTCGGGGCCCAGACCCCCGTCAGAGCCCGAGCGTGACGCCACTGACTAGATTCATCGATGCTGTGGCCTGGGTCCGTGTTGGGTTTATACTTCAGTAGCCATTCTGATCACCTCAAAAACTGTTTTCACTGCCCTTCGTACACCAGACCCGAATGTGGTGGGGGTGGGGAGGTGATCGACGGACAACAATACACTGGGAGGGGGGTCCCAGAGGCATTCCCCAGGATATATTTGTTTTATAGACGCCCTTGGAAATATCCTCTGAGGCGTTTTTGGCGATACAGGTTTAGCCTGACGGGGGCTCCGAGTCCCCGACAGGTGGGGTAAACGATTCCTTTGATGTCCCCGATGAGAGGAAAGTGGGCGTGGTTGGGCGTTGCTCAAGATATTTCGAGAGTGGTCCAGGGGGAAAATCCCCTGAAAATTTCGAAAATTTGGGGGTTTCAAAGGCTTATTTAATCGATTCTAACTAATATCGATTCTACTATACGGCTCGCCTACCCCACCCCCAAATCCGCTCCTGGTCTAGGCCTATGTTATCCGAGGCTTTGTATCATTACTACTGTACTTACCTAGGTAAACGATTCCTTTACTTTCAACATGTTCTTTTTTATTATTCTTTATACAATCACTACTTTATTTTATTTTGGTCGTGAATAATTTACAAATATAAAGTTAAATACTATTGCCTACGTAATAATAATCATATGACGTTAATTGGAGCCAAGAGGTTTTTTGCTAAATAATGTAAAAAGACGTTTGCAATGTCTCTCTGCTTTCGGACAAACCTTCCACACCCTACCTATAACAAATCGTTATGTATATGTTTTTTTAAGTATTGTAGAGAATGGGTGGTCCCAGATCTTGCAATGCTCGTCTTGCAATGCGTAGGCGTTGTTCCATGCTTTCCACTAATTGATTTGATTTGCTTTGTATAATTTTTCCCTAAATAAATGCAATGTTATACATTCCCTCGTTGTCTATCCTTCAGTCTTTTCCATAATTATAAGTTCGCCAGGCCG
>NW_022734639.1:0-803 GCF_011630105.1 Anneissia japonica | reverse complement strand
GGTAGAGGCTGTGGTGCCCTGGGCCACCTAGAAAATGGTAAACAAATGTTTACTTCCGGGTACAAAATTGATGGTAAAATATCATTCCATAGGCCTAGGCATCACGTCCAGGCACCCTACTAGGCCTAGCAGGCTTTCTAGCCTGTTAGTGTTAGGCCTAGGCCCCTAGTATTTATATCATCAGCCTAGCTTAAAGCCATGGCGATTACCGGTAATTTATTGTACATATAAATGTTTACTTCCGGGTACAAGATCGATGGTAAAATATCATAGGCCTAGGCATCACGTCCAGGCAACCTACTACTACTACTAGCAGGCTTTCTAGCCTGTTAGGCCTAGGGTCTAGGCCTAGTAATATTATTATTATCATCAGCCTAGCTTTAAAATGGTGATTATTTATTATAAATAAAGACAATACGGCGCGTACTAATACTCACCAGATTGATGTTTAAATTTTTGCAAATCAAATTTGAAAGGAAAGCTTGGATAATTTCTTTGACAAATTCACTACTGCAATCAACTAAAGAGAAAGGCTTTCTTGACATTTGACCTCTATAGAAGTATTCTGAATCCCCATCGTCCGCCAGAAAAATAATATTTTATTTTTTCTGAATTATTTAATAAATTGCCTAAAATTACACTATAATTCAATTTTTAGGTCCTATTATTTCACAAATTAGTAAATAATATATTTTAATTGTGTTATAATATGTTGTATTAATTACATATTCATTAGTTATCAATAAAATAAAAATTATAGTACGAGACCCTAGAGAAAAGAGGGTAATAACGGGTATGGTATT
>NW_022734638.1:0-848 GCF_011630105.1 Anneissia japonica | reverse complement strand
AGAAAAGAAATATATATATATTTTTAGATTCAAAGGGCAATATGATGACGTCACAATGTCCGATCGGCCATTATGATCTATACAATCGTATCTACAACTCCTGTGCTTTCAGAATATGTAATAAAAATTGGGGGTCACCTTTCATCCTAAGGAGTTATATTTGATAATAAATAGGCATAATTATAAGCATATGTAATTTTTTATGCACGCGTACACGCACGTTAAGACGCGCAAACAAAAAAAATAAGATACCTAATATTTAACCTTGACCTGAAGTATATAAGCCCATTTTATATTACTCAGAAATGACAAATGGTTAAGATGATATGACCTCATCAACGTTTTGAGAAAAGAAATATTAATTGTTTCTTGTTTTATAATTCAGATGGCAATATGATGACGTCACAATGTCCGATCAGCTATTATGATATACCAAATCATATCTACAGCTCAAGTGCTTTCAGAATATGTAATAAAAATTGGGGGTCACCTTTCATCCTAAGGAGCTATAACTGATTAAAAAACGACATGATATAAAGCATATTTAATTTTGACGCACGCTAACGCTCACGTTATTACGCGCGCACAAAATTATAATGTACATAACATTTAACCATGACCAGAAGTTTATGCCCACTAAATAGGATTCAGAAATCACGAATGATTAAGATGATTATGGGGTCATCAATATTTTGACAAAAAAAGATGAGGGGGGTAAGCAAAACCTATATTTTGACCATGATGACGTCATCAAAATGTAAAAGTGTCAAAGGTAGGAAAGAGAATTGCCTCAGCTATAACATAATTAAAGTTGGAAAAAAATCGACAAAAGAATAAGCGAGATACGC
>NW_022734637.1:0-2332 GCF_011630105.1 Anneissia japonica | reverse complement strand
TGGCATCATTATATAATGCGGTAAAATTTTGATACGTTAGGTCAAGTTTAGTTAAATATTCAGCCCTTGCTTTGGGTGGTCTATAAAATTGCCTACAGAGCTATTGAGTGGGGTGAGTTTATTTCTACCGATATTGCTTTCCATCTTCGTCAAACATATTCATTTCTTTAGATTACCATTTTTAATGTAAAGTAATATACCACCTTGCCTATCAAGTCTACAGATTTCATGAACTTCGATTAACACTTCATTGTTGTCAATATTATCACCAGTAAATTCCGGTTTAGTTTCAGCCAGCCACGATGGTCCTCCGGTGATAATCGTTATTGAACCTACAGAAATTGTACAAACAAATTTCTTCCGATTCCGATATTATGTAAAAAAAAATCCCAGTAGGCCTAACTATAAACAAAATCCTGACGTTCCAGAAATTGCGTAAAAAATCACGCCGATTATTGCGTACAAAATCCCGTAATTTTACAAATGAATTCCCGTCCATCCCGAGGAATCCTAACAAAATTCCGGCGTGATGGGGTCATTCTGATGGAATCTCACTGAATCCCGATCGGGATCCCGATTTCATCTTTGATAGGGTATCTGTCATCCATATGTGATTTTGTTTGATTGTGACTATGGTTCTTGTTTCTATTTATGAAATATGGTACCGCGGTCTTATTGTGTCCTATCTTAAACTTTCGGACCAATGGACCTTCTGACCAATGGGCCTTTGGAGCAATGGACCTTTGGAGCAATGGGCCTTCGGACCAATGGGCCTTCGGACCAATAGGCCTTCGGACCAATGGGCCTTCGGACCAATGGGCCTTCGGAATAATGATCCGTCCCCAGCTTTGAGGCTAAATTCTTGTCTAAATTCATAACTCCATAACGGAGGGTCGTATCACATATATTTTTCTGGAAAATCTTCTCAAAAGATTATTCTACACCACTATGATTGAAAAAAAAAATTGAAAAATGTTTTTGACCCCATTTTTTTAACGCCGTGGCTAGAGATAAGGTACCATATTTCTACTTCAATTTGCTAAAGCTACGGTAAATGGCATTACGTCACCATCACCCAATGAAGTGCCAGAATGTGTGTGACGTCAATTTTCAAGACTGGCATTGCATTGCAGATCACCCGCGATGAGCGGTGAAACGAGAACGATGTACAGTTCTGGGAAACTAGAACATCAAAAATTACAATATTGTTTGACTTAGTACTGTTATCGATAAATAGGCTTATGGTTCCACTAAGTAAAGAGTTTCATTTAGCTAGGCCTATGTATAACCTTATCAAACAAGGACTGATTCCACCAAACTCTTGGCATGCCTCAAGGCCTTGCTTAAATTCTTCGCTTGGCGAAAAATCTATAAGCAAGCCTGCTCGGGCTTGCTTGGATTCTGCTTTTCACGGCAGCTGCTCTGGTGACATTGATCTAAGTGGCATAGACTGATATGAGTCATAAACTTAGCCTAGTTCCTCCGTCATCATACAGTCTGAACTTCATAATCCCTACATCCCAAGTTTTAGTCCAAGAAGTTCAAAATAATACCACGCTTTACAATCCCACCAACATATTCATACAATTTGAATGCACAATATGGTACAGAATCTAGGCCTAGATCGAGAGAATAAGTTTCCCCTTTGTGATTATTACAATTGAGTCAAATTTTTCCAATAATTTTGATGCAGACCTATACTATCATAGAAAAATAGGCGACACCGCTCAATAATAAAGTCATGTCATTATATAGCCTTATCAAGCAAGGCATCATGGACTTAAGCCAAGGCACATGTATACACACACTACTGCTAGTCCTTGGTAATCTATTTATATGACAACACTTGCAATAAAAAAATGAATATACTGTAAAACAAGAGAATTATACAGACCTATTTTTACTATAAAGTGGAACCATATGCGCCTATTTAAGGATGACAGTAAAGTCAAACAATATTGTACTTTTGATGTTCTAATTTCCCAGTACTGTTCAATCGGATCGTTCTCCTTCCACCGCTCATTGCGGGTGATATGCAATGCCATTCTTCAAAAAATGACGTCACGCACATTCTGGCATTTCATTGGGTGATGGTGACGTAATGCCATTTACTGTACCTTTAGCAAAACGAAGTAGAAATATGTTACCGTATCTCTAGCCACGGCGTTTTTTTAACAGATGAGTTGGATATTTTGAAAGACAAAATATCAAATAACATTGCTGTGTTTAAGATGAATAGGCCCTAGCTTGTCATTGAAATTTTAACTTAAAAATCATATTTTATTCACCAACATGTCTGTGGCATAACTAGCTGGGGAACCAGTCAATTCGA
>NW_022734636.1:0-8298 GCF_011630105.1 Anneissia japonica | reverse complement strand
TTTAGTTAAAATTCTGTAGGTCTAGGCCTATTGCCCATCTAGGCCCTAGCCTACCTAGGCTTGACGGTATTCGGCTTGACTAGGCTAGTCATAGGCCGCCTAGGCCTAGAGGCCTGTACTACGACTCAAAAGGCTAATTATGTAGGGCCAGGGAGGGCATGGCCCTCTAGCTAGCAGCCTCTAGACTAAACCTAGGCCCTATGTAGTCTGGTAAATGCAGTCTTGGGGTCCAGCCTAGCCTTGGTAGGGCCAAATAGGATTAGCCGCCTTCTTCCTATTGGCAAGGCTTAAATAAGCCCTCTAGCCTAGTACTAGGGCCAGCCACCCACTAGGGTCAGTACTAGGGAACATTTTTTGAATGAGTATTAATTATGACGAGTATTTCCTGCAAACGCTAGGCTAGTAGTTTTAAACCAACTTATTGTTTTTGTCTGTGTCTTATTGTTTCGGAATCAATCCTATGCTAGGGCTAGGCCAAAGTAAAATAACATATTGTTTATCACAATTTTATGTCATTTATAAGACAAAGGTGGCTTATTATTTTCACTAAAATAAATTATTATTTCCAGGGCTTGTGTGTAGAAAATATCAACAGTTCTATGCAAAAGGCCTATTTTTCAAAAGCCTTATAATTATTAAATATTTTTGTTATAAAATATATGATTTTTTTTTTTTTTTTTTCAGCATGCATAGTTCTTGGAAAAATTGATCATATCAACATGGCAAGTAATGCAGATGCAAACGAGTATACGCAATCATCTCTACTAGAACCTGACACTGCTGATAAACAATGGGAGGATAGTGTAGATGTTTACCAAATTGATGAGCAGTTTGATAGCAAAGATTTGGATGAGGGTTTTGATCTTGGTGATGAAATTGAAGAAGAAATTGTTGAAGGGCTGAATGCTGAAATCCAAGATGAGAGTTGTTCAGAATTAAAAGCAAAACAGGAAAGTGGTGCAGATGAAGACAGTATTTATAATTTTTTAGATGATGAAGGGGAAAATAAGATTCCCATAGATGGCAAAGCTGAAGACAAAAACTTGGAATCTGAAGAAATATTTGAAGAAATTGAAGAGTGGGAAGAAGTAACAGAAGAAGAAGGTTTGTATTTATATATCAGTGAAAATTTAATGAAAAAACTAAATTTATACAAAAAAAATACTAGAATCTGCGTACTGTATTCTAGAAGGATGCTTTCATTATCCTAAATGTGATTTCTGAGGTTGGAACACTAGTCCAGACTTCATGATTACACTCTGTACGGTATGTCGATACAACACTAATATTCGACACACATCTTTTATTTATTTATTTTATTTTATTCAAATTCAGCTCACAACATAAATTAAACAATAGTAAGGAAGGTGGAGGAAATTAGGTGAAAGTACACCTATATTAGTTCAACCAACTGAACATAATATCACAAACATTACAATAAAAGTCAACAAAAAAATATCTATACACATAATTAAGATAGAATATATCACAATCTGGTATAAAACAACAATTTAATTTACACAATATCTGCAGTATATGTAATTCTGTAATAGAGTAACAAGTAACTACAGTAAAAACTAATGTGAAACAGAGATCATTGTGATACACCCACAAGACAAGATCTCCAAAGGGATACATTTTATATAAGGAATGTGAAGATATAAAGTCTAAATCTCCTTGCAGTAATGGTACTTATATTGCAGTGGGTAAAGAAAAGAAATCTACAAATTTAAAAAGATTGACCCAACCCAACCAGGATTCAAATGTGGGACCTTCTGCTGTCTATGCAGATACTGTACCTTCCAATTTGACCAACGAAATTATATTTGCAATATGTTGATTGATTTAATATTCAATTTGTATTCTGTGCACTTGCTTATAACATTTGAATTGATGTACAGTATGTGCAACATATCTAGACATCAATTAAAATTATTTGGTGTTCTCTAGTGAAAACCAAGAAAAAAATGTATGCAAGGACATAAGATGGAAGATACTGTTTTTGGATAGAATCAGTTTTTTCAAATTAATTTAATCTTGAAATTTATACTAAAATAACGTTTTGTGTTTTTTCCTCTCCACAAAATATCCCCGAAAGTATTTCAAGTACAATTATGATTTACATATGTTGTAGCTACCACCAACTTGATGAACATCTGCTACATTAGGACTCGATTTTGTTATCCTACATGTGTTTTTTTGGCAAAATTAACACATTTGTTTGCTGATTACTTCCAAATCTCATAACTGTTGTGACATCATTGTGCCATGCACCTGATCTAATATGCATGTTAGAAGTCCCACATGCTTACATTCATAGCCATATATATTCAAACAAAATACCACAACACCGCATCCAAACAACGAACATGTCGGAGTTAACACGTTATTACATAGGGAAATGAGCTTTCCCGACTTCTGAGATGGCTTTTAAGTTCTTCAATATTCAATAAATGGTCAGGTAAACTTTCTCATTCTTATTACAGCACAGTAAGAAGGCCTATTATGTGTGTATACATACATAGAAAAATTGAGTAGTTGCAAACATATTGTTTTTTCCATTAATCGATAAACCTCTTAAGAAAAAAGGGGGTCGGGTCAATGGATTTATTCGGTGTAAACACCAAGGATAACCCACGAAAGTCTAGTAAGACTTATTTCCAGTGGGGTCCTTCTGGTGGTGATTGGGCAGTACATTGGGAGACAATCCCCTACTCTTTTCCGAAGAGTGCACTGCGTTCTTTACAGTGCACACGGGCCAATAATGCACACAGGACCAATGGTTTAAACTTCTCTTTCGAAAGAAGGTGTGCTAGAGTAACTTGCATTTCAGCACTTCAGCTGAAAAAAGGAGACCAGCGATAGGAATTGAACCGGGGACATAGAGAGCTCCACGGTTTAGCGCACACACAGTGGCTACCACCAGTTTAGCTGACTGGCTAAGCTGTTCCCTCCCCGGGAAAATTTTGATTCCTAGATGGCGGGAAATGAGCTTTCTTGACTTCTGAAGTGTCTAAAAGTTCTTCAAAATTCATGGTTTTCCCCTCTTGAAAATGGTCAGGTAAATTTTTCTCATTCTTATTACAGTAAATAGGCCTGTTATGTGTGTACCGGTATACATACAGAAAAAAAATGAGTAGTTGCATACATGTTATTTTTTTCCAAAAAGAAAGGGGCTCTGGAGTTCTCCCCCAGGAAAATTTTGAGTTGTAGATGGCGGGAAATGAACTTTCCCGACATCTGATTTTCCCATTGTAACAAAAAATATTTCAGCTCACAGGCACTGAATTTTTTTTTTTTAATGATTTTTAATTTTTTTTTTTTTTTTGGCCAAGGTGTGGGTGTCAGTGCATCCCATTCAACTATATACATCGCCACTTCTCCCCACTATTTGAACACTGTGTGAAGCACGGGTATATGCCAATTGACACATACAACTACAGTACTAGTTCTGAAAACTCAGTTGTCTAATATTCCTGTTTTAAAAGGCTAGGTGATAAGTATTGATGTTACAGTTGATAGTAATTGTTATTGTTGTGATGGAATAATAGACAATAACTGGATTTGCGTCCGGAGAAACATGTATAGGTGTAATTTTTGCCCTACCTGATGTGGAAATGTACCGAATACTCAGTACATTTAAAAACAACTGCGAAAAAAATCGCAAGTTGTTCTCGGGTGGAACTTGAACCCACGATCTCCAGATCACTAGCCTGGCATCATACCTCTAGACCACCGAGCTTGTGCCTGATGGCCAGGGTTGAATTCGAGTCCAAGTAAGCAGCGGGTACTGCAGTGTTGATAGTAATTGTATTGTCGTGATGGAATAATAGACAATAACTGGATTTGCGTCAGGAGAAACATGTATAGGTGTAATTTTTGCCCTACCTGACGTGGAAATGTACCGAATACTCAGTACATTTGAAAACAACTGCGAAAAAAATCGCAAGTTGTTCTCGGGTGGGACTCGAACCCACAACCTCCAGATCACTAGCCTGGTATCATACCTCTAGACCACCGAGCTTGCACCTGATGGCCAGGGTTGAATATGAGTCCAATTAAGCAGCGGGTATTGCAGTGTTGATAGTAATTGTTATTGTCGTGATGGAATAATAGACAATAACTGGATTTGCGTCAGGAGAAACATGTATACTGTAGGTGTAATTTTTGCCCTACCTGACGTGGAAATGTACCGAATACCCAGTACATTTGAAAACAACTGCGAAAAAAATCGCAAGTTGTTCTCGGGTGGGACTCGAACCCACGATCTCCAGATCACTAGCCTGGCATCATACCTCTAGACCACCGAGCTTGCGCCTAATGGCCAGGGTTGAATTCGAGTCCCAAGTAAGCAGCGGGTGACTGCAGTGTTGATAGTGATTGTTATTGTCGTGATGGAATAATAGACAATAACTGGATTTGCGTCAGGAGAAACATGTATAGGTGTAATTTTTTGCCCTACCTGACGTGGAAATAGCACTGCAGTGTTGATGTTACAGTTGCAATATTTTTACTGTACTGTATAATAATTATGTTGCAAATAAAAACATTATGTTTTAAATTATTAACAAATATGATGTATAGCAGCGCAAGTATGCTAATGCTTATCCAGTGTGCATGTTTTAGACATGGTACAGAAATCTAAACTTTATTATCTGGTTACCTTTCTTTCATACAGAAGTAAGTGATAATGAAGATACTGAAGAAGGTAAAAAAACCAATCTGTCATTTCTTGCTTGATTCTCTTCTTTTTTTTTTTGTTGGGGTTTTTTTTAATTAATGTTTTTGAACATGCCTACACTGTATATGGTTAACAGACCATCATAATAATAAAAGGGTTACATATTAGAACAAAAACGTGATACAAATGTTTTTGCACCATTCACGAATTACAGTGTAGGATACAATTGGTCTGTGTACTTAAGTCTAATTATGATGAGCCCAAATGAGCTTGCTATTAAAAGGAAGTATCTTTTCCTAAAATCTACAGTACCCTACACGAATACTGTAATGCATGATACTGCATGTTCCTGAGTAGTTTAAGCTATGCAATTCAGTTGCATACTGTAGCTTAAACTATATTACTTTTTAATTTACAATAAAGATGAATCTGATGATGAGGATGGTGATGAAGAGGAAGATGGTGCTGAAGAAGGCATGTCAACTAAAGGTCAAATTCAACTAGGAGCATGTGCACATGAAAGTGATGAAGATCTTGAGAACTGCTACATATGCTTAACTGGTATTCGTGATCAAGACTTAGGAACACCAGAAAGCTGTGATCACACTTTCTGTTTGGAGTGCATACTAGAATGGTCTAAGGTACAAATTCAAGTCACACAACAAAAATATAAATATAATGACATAAAGCTGCTTTACATGCATTTATTAACAGATCACCGGTATTTAAGCTTTTATTTATTATTGGTACTATCTTGGTAAATCTTGACACTGCAGTGGTTAAAAAATAATATTTTGTAATACTTATGAAAATTCTAATTTTTATCCCATTTTAGCATGTAAACACATGTCCTGTGGATCGTACTTTGTTTCACTGCATATTAGTGCGCTACACACTTGGTGGTCAGATTGAACGTACCATTCAGGTGGAGACGTGTAATAAACAGGAGGAAGAACAAGAAGATTCTGTCACATACTGTGAGGTTTGTGGCTGTTGTGATCGTGAAGACAGACTTCTACTGTGTGATGGCTGTGATAATGGATATCACTGCGAATGTCTAGATCCACCCCTGGAGTTCATACCTATTGAAGAATGGTACTGTCCTGAGTGTGCAACTGTTGAACAATCTGTTGTACAACAAGGTGTGTAACCTATTAGTTTACCTAAACTTTTGATTTGTTTACTGCTCTCCTATGACTGTAAACATTACCAATTTTATTGTAAAGATATATTCTGAAGAAGTGACTTCACTCCATGTGGCCCAATTCATTGTGATCACTTCTCTGTACTACCACTTGTAGCGTACTCTTGTGGCACCATTTCTTGAACTGTAGCCCTACTCTGGATCCAACTGCTAGTTCAAATGCCTGCTTCTTGACTGTCAAGATCAATGTGTAATTTCCTCCTCCCCAGCAACAGTTTTGTACGTCTTTAATGCTTCTTGAAGAGCTTTCTGGGCTGGAGTCTATGTTATTACTTTATTATGTGATGATTATTATCATCATTGTCGACATAATTATTATTATTTTGTCATTGTTACAATATTTTTTAAGTACTGTAAAGTTGTTAATTTTTTTTTTCAGATGATGAGGAAGATAATTGTGAAGATATTACAAAGGAAGAAAAACCAGAGACCCATCAACGGAGAAGTGTTGCCAAGGATAACCGACCTTCACAATCCCTCCGAGCTACACGTGCTATTGCTCGCACGCAAGTCAGTGAACGTGTCATGGCCCGAATAAGTGAAGTTCGAGCCAAAAGACAGCTTGAACAAGACAGTGTTAGGGTAAATAAATTTTAAAAATATGTAATTGTTTATTGCAATTATTATATTTTGTGATTGTATCAAAACAAGCATTTGTAATAATTATAATTAAAGTTGGGTAACAATAATATAAAATTATATTTTTTAATTTTTATTCTTTAGGCTAGCAGCTCTGTATTTTCGAAAAAGTACACACCAAAAAAAAGTACCAAAAAACGAAAGAAGAAAAGGAAAAGAGTGAAAAGTAAAGTCAAAGGTAGAAAAGTCAAAGGTAAAAAAGTAAAGAAAAAGGTGAAAGCAACTAGACCAGCAACAGTGAAAACAAGAATTGCAGGCAAGTTAGGTCTTGTTAAAGCCAGATCAGGAAGTCTGTTGCCTGATCGGAAAGCACACCTGGAACCGAGCTTAGATAATCAACGGGCTGGTATTGGTGCCGCCAAACTCAACATATTTGGTGGGAATGACCTTACAGAAATTAGGTTAGTCATAAAACATTACTCCTTGATTTTATGGGGACAGTTAAAGCAGCTTTTGTATATCAAATTCTGAATTTTTGAGGTCATGTGTGGATGCACAGTACATTGTACTGTATTCCAGTGGAATAATCCCTACGAACTAAAGAAGGTTGCATGTTGTGTGGGTTTGTTAATATGGGTTGACTGACCACCACATTATCAACATTCCACAATTTGACCACAGGGCCCCAGGTAGGAAAGTGAGCCTCTTAACCACCAAGCTACACCTCCATTTTATCAATATTGCATGAATTGACCCCAGGCCCCCCAGGTGGGACATTGAGCCTCTTAACCACCAAGCTACACCTCCACTTTATCAATATTGCATGAATTGACCCCAGGCCCCCAGGTGGAAAAGTGAGCCTCTTAACCACCAAGCTACACCTCCATTTTATCAATATTGCATGAATTGACCCCAGGCCCCTAGGAGGGAAAGTGAGCCTCTTAACCACCCAGCTACACCTCCACTTTACCAATATTGCATGGTTTGACCCCAGGCCCCCAGGTGGGAACGTGAGCCTCTTAACCACCAAGCTACACCTCCACTTTACCAATATGGCATGAATTGACCCCAGGCCCCCAGGTGGGAAAGTGAGCCTCTTAACCACCAAGCTACACCTCCACTTTATCAATATTGCATGAATTGACCCCAGGCCCCAGGTGGGAGAGTGAGCCTCTTAACCACCAACCTACACCTCCATTTTACCAATATTGCATGAATTGACCCCAGGCCCCTAGGAGGGAAAGTGAGCCTCTTAACCACCAAGCTACACCTCCACTTTACCAATATTGCATGAATTGACTTCAGGCCCCCAGGTGGGAAAGTGAGCCTCTTAACCACCAAGCTACACCTCCACTTTATCAATATTGCATGAATTGACCCCAGGCCCCCAGGTGGGAAAGTGAGCCTCTTAACCACCAAGCTACACCTCCATTTTATCAATATTGCATGAATTGACCCCAGGCCCCTAGGAGGGAAAGTGAGCCTCTTAACCACCAAGCTACACCTCCACTTTACCAATATTGCATGGTTTGACCCCAGGCCCCCAGGTGGGAAAGTGAGCCTCTTAACCACCAAGCTACACCTCCATTTTATCAATATTGTATGAATTGGCTCCAGGCCCCCAGGTGGGAAAGTGAGCCTCTTAACCACCAAGGTACACCTCCACTTTATCAATATTGCATGATTTGACCCCAGGCCCCTAGGAGGGGAAGTGAGCCTCTTAACCACAAAGCTACACCTCCACTTTATCAACATTGCATGGTTTGAATCAAGGGCCCTAGGATTGGTAGGGAAATGTCTTCTAATTTCAGGACTTAAATATAAATTTCTAAAT
>NW_022734635.1:0-734 GCF_011630105.1 Anneissia japonica | reverse complement strand
TCAGCGCAGATGACTTTGCTCAGCCCAGATGACTTGTGTGACGTCATTACGTGTTACGTCCTACTGTCGTCGTTTTGTCAAAAGCTCTCCTGATTTCAAGAGTATAAGCTATAACATAATGAAATGCTGGTAAGAATATATCTCGGCATTTTTTTTTTTATTGAAGATAAATTTCTTTGCAACCAATGAAAAAAAAATGATTAAAAAAGTCAAAATGTTTAAATATTTAATTTTTATAAAATGTTAATAAACAATATTTTACATGAAACCACCCAGTAATTCAAAATTACATGTATAATGATCGAGTCCATCGAACCGGCTAAATCACGCTGCAGGTTTCGAAAAATAACTGAACGTTTTTAAACTGCTCGTAACAAAAAAACTAAACGCTTAATTCTAACTATGTGGGCCCCCACCCCCCACGCACCTTTGATACGCCACTGCTAGTGGCTAAACGTAGGCCTAGGGAGGCCTACCTTTACTCAGCGCAGATGACTTTGCTCAGCCCAGATGACTTGTGTGACGTCATTACGTGTTACGTCCTACCGTCGTCGTTTTGTCAAAAGCTCTCTATTTCAAGAGTATAAGCTATAACATAATGAAATGCTGGTAAGAATATATCTCGGCATTTTTTTTTTTTATTGAAGATAAATTTCTTTGCAACCAATGAAAAAAAAAATGATTAAAAAAGTCAAAATGTTTAAATATTTAATTTTTATAAAATGTTAATAAAC
>NW_022734634.1:0-3611 GCF_011630105.1 Anneissia japonica | reverse complement strand
CATAGGAAATAGCAAGAGTGATTACAATAGTTCCTATTGCATTACATGCATAGGAACTAAAAAGATTATTTTGAACATACCACATGGAATACTCTGACATGACGTAAGCGTTTCTGAATCTCCAGCATAAAAGTTGAAGTCCGGGATCGGATTACGGTTTTTTCCAAACTCAACACACAAATAACGAAAATCCGTACAATACATTCCCCTCATGTCCTGAGTCCCTCTGATATTGGTGAACTGGAGTGGAACTTTATTTTTGTATGGTATCGATTGGTAGCGCGAAGGCAAAATCTAAAATGATAAAACAAAATATATAATGAATTTTCATCAAAAGAACCGAGAGTGTACGATGTAGTATATTATTGATCGGAGTTAAATTTATCAAATTACGATAGTTTGGCTTCAATCCAGACCTTATACTTTTTAATTGTCATTACCTTAATAATGATTCACCCTCGTCAACTTCAAGTCAACTACGTTTTAATCATCAATATCATTAGATTATCATCATCGTTATCGTCGTTGTCATTCTAATTATCACAGTTATAGCCATAAAAGAATATGCATTACTGTCAGCATTATTTTCGTTATCGTCGTTGTCGTCCTCGTCATCGTCGTCGTTGTCGTCCTCGTCATCGTCGTCGTTATCGTAGTTATCATGGTCAACAATATTCATCCTCATTGTTGCATTTTTAATCATTTGAAACTTCTAATGATATAAAGATCCCTAATTTGTGAATATTTACAAAAAAAGTCATTGTTATCAATTCTATTTGAATTAATATACGAAGTAAGCGATTTTAAAATTTAAATGTATATTTGAAGTTTATTAGCTCATAAGAAAGTTTTCTTTAAAATTACAGATTGTCAAAAATATTTCATCGTCGTCATCGTTATAATAATCGTCTGACCACCTAAATGATTATCAGTATTATCATCCGCCTACCAACAGAATTATCATCATCGCTATCTTGATAGAATCATCATCATTTTTAATCATCATCATCATCGTCATCATAACTTTTGTATCATACATATCATTATCATCATACATAAAAGACATAAATTAATATAAGACAATTTACCTGATCTGCAACAGGTAGTCGTTGTCCACTTCCATCTGAATTACGACTACCAAACATACCGACACGCCAGAGGGCAGTGCCAGAAATATCGTTACTGGTTGCGTCGGCTGTGATAAATATGTCGACGAGAAAGTTGCTCATGTGCGTCTTACTTATGTGCGCCCTCATCTGCCAGTCCATCGAAGATAAGTAAAATGCCTTCAAGCCACTTAAAGCTATCGGGACCCTTGTAGGTACTGTATTTCCAAATATTAATAAAACTCATTATCGAGAGGCCGGCAAAACGTACAGCAGCCATTGCCAATCTTCGAGACGGTGAAGCGGCAAACCCGTCTGCTGACTGTATAGGTCCGTAGTCGGCCGATGTCATGAACATTTAGCCGGGCGTGTCTCGTTGCGTTGCGGTATGGAAACGCGCCGGTATTTGGAATTTTCAGGGGGCAATACATTAAGGCACAGACAAATCAAGTATACTGTAAACGAATATGATTAGCTGAAACAAATATTTTTAATTTAAGCGTGTAAAAGTATAGGATGCAGACAAGTGTTCTACAGAAAGTTTACACAATTAAACATATGTAATAATTTATCGTTGATTAAAATATTAGTATATACAGAACTATTAATCATTATACACACCTTCTTCTTTGGATGTTAATTTGTCGTTAGGATCACCGTTATTTCGGGTACCTACGTCACGAATACTAATACTTCCACCAGTCTCATCCTTATTACCTTTTCTATCACTGTCAGTCATTTCATCATTATTCCATGCACCTCCCCAACCACCTGCTCCTTTTCCACCAAATCCTCCCCAACGACCATTTGCACCTTCTCCAAAGCCATCACTTCCTCCTCCGCCACCACCACCATTAACTCCGCCTCCACCATTTCCTCCACTCCCATCATTTCCTCCACCGGTAATATTTCGACCACTACCATCACCACCGCCTCCATCTATTCGACCCCTATCGCCACTTCCTTTACTTCCTCTACCATATTCCTGTCTCTTATACACATCTAGATGTGTATAAGAGACAGTCTAAGTTATCACTAAAGTGGCATACTATAGGTTAAAGTCAATCGCGATTTATTCTCACCTGTCTCAGGCCTATTTGGTCTAACACAAGGAGCTACCTGACAGGAACGCAACGTGCCGCCCATGTCTGATACAATTTCAAAATCAGGCGTAGCCAGGTCATTTTTTGTGAATTCTAAACACATATATTTAAATGTTCCACATCCCACGTGGCTAACATCGTACATGGTTCGAATCATTATGACTGTGTCCATGCCCTGAGCAAACAGCTGGCCGCGCTGGCTGCCAGGCAAAATCTGACGCACATAGTTGGATCGTAGTGACGTACTTCCATCCGGGGACTCGCTACCATAAAGACCAACGCGCCATAGGTTGCTACCCGTGATGAAGTCACTGTCGTCTGCTACGTCAACTATGAGGTTTATGATGAGATCACTTGGTTGGCCAATATTAACGCTGCCTCTTGTCGTCATCTCCCACGTCATGCCATCTAGGCGAAATACACCTGCATGCACGGCAAAATTTAAAGGAAATAAAAATCAGCATATATACAAATAATTAAAATAAATATGCATAACAAAGTAAATGTGTTTTTAAAGATAATGTCTGATGTATAGGCACTAACTACGAAAGCCCTTAAATTACCAACCAGTTCAGTCTATGCAAAGAATATTTTAGTATTTAGTATTATCTATGGGCCTATTATTTTACATGGAAAATATATTATTGCTCAGATGTTTGTTAAGAAGTGAATAACATCGAGAGGCCGGCAAAAAGTACATTGACGACAGCAGCCATTGCCAATCTTCGAGACCGTGAAGCGGCAAACCCGTCTGCTGACTGTATAGGTTCGTAGTCGGCCGATGTCATGAACATTTAGCCGGGCGTGTCTCGTTGCGTTGCGGTATGGAAACGCGCCGGTATTTGGAATTTTCAGGGGGCAATACATTAAGGCACAGACAAATCAAGTATACTGTAAACGAATATGATTAGCTGAAACAAATATTTTTAAGTTAAGCGTGTAAAAGTATAGGATGCAGACAAGTGTTCTACAGAAAGTTTACACAATTAAACATATGTGATAATTTATCGTTGATTGAAATATTAGTATATACAGAACTATTATTCATTATACACACCTTCTTCTTTGGATGTTAATTTGTCGTTAGGATCACCGTTATTTCGGGTACCTACGTCACGAATACTAATACTTCCACCAGTCTCATCCTTATTACCTTTTCTATCACTGTCAGTCATTTCATCATTATTCCATGCACCTCCCCAACCACCTGCTCCTTTTCCACCAAATCCTCCCCAACGACCATTTGCACCTTCTCCAAAGCCATCACTTCCTCCTCCGCCACCACCACCATTAACTCCGCCTCCACCATTTCCTCCACTCCCATCATTTCCTCCACCGGTAATATTTCGACCACTACCATCACCACCGCCTCCATCTATTCGACCCCTATCGCCACTTCCTT
>NW_022734633.1:0-613 GCF_011630105.1 Anneissia japonica | reverse complement strand
GTTTTTCTTATTCTTCTTTCTTTCTCCCCTTTTCTGTTCGCACGATATCTCAAAAACTGCCACGAGTAACGAAAAATCGCTGTCAGCGAATATTTGGCTTGGACTGGAATAGTCATGGTAAGCTTTTCAACGCGCTCAGTCATGCGTGACGTCATCTACGCGCAATTTTGCGTTTTTACATTATCGATCATATCAGCCTAACCAACTGCCATTTCGAAATCGTATTAAGTGAGCATTAACTTCGGGTTAATGTTGAATGTACTGTTCCCTAATTTGACGCTTGCGCTTCACTGCGCGCGTGTACGCGCGCGTCAAATTTTCGAAATGCTCAAAATCACTTTTTGACTAAATTAGAGCACATTTTAGGCCATTTTGAGCATTTCAAATTTTTTTTTAATTTTCCACTACGCGCGCGCATTTTTTGGTTCGCAGCTCGTACGAAAGGTAGAAATTACGTTATTTTACATATCTTGGGTTCCTGACATTGCTTCCACAAATTTCCATTCTTTTCGGTCATCTTTTGGCCAATAGCAATACCGTACATGCGTATCAAACATAGGTATCTTTGCGCGTATTTGTGCCGATATACAGTGATACTATGCTAAAATCAGAC
>NW_022734632.1:0-796 GCF_011630105.1 Anneissia japonica | reverse complement strand
ATTGTTTAATTAATGAGATGAATCAGCATATATTAAATCAACTTGCGTCTATGCAAAACCTGTTTAAAAAAAAAATAAAGTTATCTATTTTATTCTGCTGTTTTAAAAAATATTCTTATAAATTATAAGTTTATTTTCTATGATAATTTTATCCACATAATTCATGTTTTCAATGTTAGTATGGTTGATAAATAATACATAAAATAATAATAATAATAATAATAATAATGAAGGTGCTCGAATAATGCTTTAATAAAGAATTAATAATACTTCAATAATACTTCAATAGGCCTATTTACGATAGTGTGATTAATGAGATATTTGTTGATTAATTTATAGAAATATATAATAGGAATAGGCCTATACCATTAATAATGATTCAGCATATTAAATCAACTTACGTCTATAGATGTAAAATCCGGGTTTTTTTTCAATAAAATGTTACCTTTTTTATTCTGTTTAAAAAAATAATCTTATAAAATACCGTACATTATAAAGTTTCATTGTAAATTATATGAGAATTATATCCACATAATTTATGTTTTCAATTATTTAAGCATTTAAACAATTCAGTGGGCCTAACGCTGGATGTAAATGTAAAACAAAACAAAAACAAAAAACAAAAGCATCGCCAAAGTGTTTTCATGTATGCAAATGCTAAAACTATCGCGCGATTACCGCGTATTTTTGGTAAGCAGAGCTCAGGATGGTTCACACGAATTGACGAATCTGTCGAAATGTCGTATAAATAAACTGCAATTATGTAAATAACTTTCACAAGAACTTTACGAATATC
>NW_022734631.1:0-1262 GCF_011630105.1 Anneissia japonica | reverse complement strand
AATAAATTAAATTAAATTTAGCAAGAAACAATAGAGATCAAAGAAACATTATGCATTGTAAAATACAAAATACAGCCCTTCAACGAACAAGTTCCGGACAGTTTTGCGAAAACAATATCTCTGTTTCGATCCTGCGACCACTTACCGACAAGGAAAACATAGTATTTATATATTTTTATTTATTACAATATTTTAGCATAAAGAAAAATACAACAAAAAGCCATCCAAGGATAACCAACAATGTGGAACACTGTTGAGATATCCCCAAGGCAGAAAAGAACAATTATTAGTAAAAAATAAATAAATAAATTAAATTAAATTTAGCAAGAAACAATAGAGATCAAAGAAACATTATGCATTGTAAAATACATAAACAATTAAAGTAGATAAGAAATGATTTAAAAAACCTTTAAAAAATATACATTTTTTAGCGGTTTTTTTTTCAAGAATAATAATATTCAATTAATTTACAATTAACTTAATTCAATTCTAACTGCAAGACATATTTTTATTAGCAATTCATTAATATGTTTATCGAAAAGTATTACATTCCAATCAATTATCAATTACAGAAATATAACATATAGTTCAATTACTTATTCACATGCAAGTTTATTCTAATTATTTTATTCAATCATTATGTTTGCATAATATTTGTATACTTTTTCATACATAAAAGTATATTATTTATTTTTTTCATACATATAAGTATTTTTTTCATACATATAAGTATATTCATACATATAAGTATATATAAGTATATTCATACATATAAGTATTTTTTCATACATATAAGTATATTTTTTATTTCACAATAGGTGCAAATTACCACAGGTACACAGATATTAAAGGCATTTAAAAATACGATTAGTTAAAAAATAAAAATATTCATACATATAAGTATTTTCCTAAAATATAATAAATAATTCCTAAAATTATCTTAAATTACTATAGAAATACAATTTAAATATATTTTCAATTCATTCAAATTACAAGTCGGAAATAATCGGAGGAAGAAATTATTAGTAATTTGAAATAGAATTAATTAAAGGAAGAATATTTAAAAGGGTTCGTCAGCGAAAATTTTTTAACAAAGTTAAGGTCTTTTAAATTTCTGGTGTTTATAGAAACGTAATCAAAGAGATCAAGATTAAGAGAGCCATAATACGATGATAATAATAATAATAATAATAATAATAATAATAATAATAATAATAATAATAATAATAATAATAATAACAACAATTGAATAATACATAAAG
>NW_022734630.1:0-511 GCF_011630105.1 Anneissia japonica | reverse complement strand
TTTGTACTGTAAAATTACGCCAGTTTATAAATGAACATTACGAACTCCAACGTTAATTAACGTAAGTGTTGATTTTGACCTGTTAAATTACGGAAAACAGTAATATGACGACGTAATTTAACCGCCAAACACATTGAATTTACGAATTCACCGTATATTTACATAAAAATTCCGTCGAAATACACGGACGATTTTTAACCTGTAGAAAAACGATATGATACCGGAAATTTACAACAAAACACCAATCTATCGTATTATTATATAAAAAAAAATACCGTAAAAATACAATCACACAGTAGTGATCCTTATTTTTACAGTAAATTTAATTACGGTAAACGTAAAATTACTGACATTTTTTACAGTGTAGTAGGATCCCGAGCCATAGGAAGACAAAGAGGAAAGTGGAGCGATGACATCAAGCTATGGAGTGGTACAACATCCTACGTATAGGCCATGGGGTGAAGCTCAAAAGACGTCTAGAAAACGAATTCCGTTCCGATCTTTTCATAAT
>NW_022734629.1:0-596 GCF_011630105.1 Anneissia japonica | reverse complement strand
ACCTATTATTTCACTAAAATCGTTCCTAATTATCGCGAAATACTATAGTATGCATTACATTTTTTTGCCCGCTCTTTTACCCGTTGATTTTTAATAATGTGCTGAAATTATCAGCTCCAGTGATTGCAGATTGATCCATGTCATCTGTAGGCCTACAGATGTAAAGAACATGAACAATTACAATTTCACAGTGGTGGATTCAAGGGAGAAGAGCCCCCTAAAATTATAAAAGAAAATGGAGAAAAAAAGAAAAATCATAATTGAAGTTTGTCTGAGAGTCACCTTTCCGGGCATTTTGAGGTGCCATAATCATAACTTTTCTTACCTCAGCCCCAATCATGGTGGGGATGAGGTAGTATTGACTTTCTGTCTCATGTTCCCCCCTTCACCCCCACCCTCTATTTCTCCTGCTTTTACTGTAGGTCCCTAGACAATACTCAAATGAATGAAAATTTAAATCGCGATATTACAAATTATGGATTTTAGAAATCCATTAAAAAAGGCCCTCAAAATGCTAATTTTCAAAGCTTCCAGAAGATTCGCCCAACCCTCACGGGGACCCCTAGGCAGTCGCCCATCGTAAGGTCCACTTCGGT
>NW_022734628.1:0-817 GCF_011630105.1 Anneissia japonica | reverse complement strand
TATATATGTATGTGTATATATATATGGTATATATTATATATATATACATACATATATGCATTATAACATATATACATACTTATTTATACATACATATACATACTTATATATATACACACACATATATACATACATATATATACATAATATATATACATACTTATATATATATGTATATATATAAGTATATACATACTTATATATATATACATATATACATACTTATATATATATACATGCATATATACATAATTATATATCTACATATATACATATATATACATATATATACATACTTATATATATATATACATACTTATATATATATATATACATATATACACATACTTACATATATACTTATATAGGCCTATATATATATATACGGTATGTATACATACATATATGCATTATAACATATTATATACATATTTAATATTATATATATATATATATATATATACATATACGTACTTATATATACGTATATATATACTAGTGTTGTCCGAAAGCTCTTGTTCTATTTCTGGCTGTTTACGTACGTTTACTTTTTAGCTGTTGCTTATCATTTTTGTATCTCTACCGAGATCCAGCCATTGTTTCCCACAGCATTGTTGTTTTTCAGTATTTTGCCTTTTAATCTATATATACATACTTATATTTATATACACACACATATATACACACATACTTACATATATACTTATATAGGCCTATATATACATATATATATACACACTTATATTCTTATATACTTATATATACACTTATACTGTATATAAGTATATATACACACATAAACATATATATATAACAT
>NW_022734627.1:0-723 GCF_011630105.1 Anneissia japonica | reverse complement strand
TACACTATATAAAAATAACAAGCGTAAATTCTTTTAGATATAAAACATAACTCACAGAAAATTTGTAGTTGTAACCCGGTCTCAATGATGTCAAGATAATTTCTGTTGTATTATCTGAAACATCTATTTGGCCCCAATCCTCATTTTTTGTAAACAGGCTCGTTCTTTTGCTCTGTTAGTAGAAAAAAAAACTGTATCAAAGGATATATTTTTTTTAGAATAGTTATTCATGATCAATATTTGGTAAATAATTACATAGCAGCATTCAATTCTGTTGACGTTGTAAAGTCATTTAGTGTACATTAGGTGAACACTCCATCTAAACTGTCCACATCCTTTTGGTTTTTTCACACCATCTACTATCTGGATTAGAATACATATTAAACAGCAGGGTGCTAGAAATGTCTGAAAATCAGTGATGCATGTATCAAAGGACTTGCAAAGTTTAGTCTGTACAGGTGTCTCAATTCTACTCTCACGTAAGTTGGGCCTATAATATTTTTCATAATTTCTCATATATATTTGACATCATTACTCATTTTACATCAAAACACATTGCTTGCTGAGGAAATTTTAAAACAATGAATATTATTAAGGCCTAGGCCTACGTCAATTTTTTCAACATACAGTCACAGGCCCAGCTAGGCCACCACATTGTTTTCTATCCAGTAGTAAAATATTTTATAGAGTTCTATAGAAAGTCGGGTTTTTTTTTTTTTTTTT
>NW_022734626.1:0-1078 GCF_011630105.1 Anneissia japonica | reverse complement strand
ACATGCTACCACAAACTAGAGGGCGCGCAATGAGCACCAAACTTTTCAGTTTAACTGCTGCTAAAATACTTTGTACTCACATCTATTGACAATTGACAATGACGACGACGACAACAACAACAACAACAACAATAATAATAATAATAATAATGTAAACAATAATAATGAAAAAAATATAGTATTAATAATAATAATAATAATGTAAACAATAATAATAATAATAATTATACTTTGAGTTGCTATTTAATTACTGTATAATTCATACAAACTCTAGATAACTCTGCCCATGTAAACAATTTTAAACAATACATTAAGATACATGCTTACTTGAAGCGTTATTAATACAAGTTATTGATTCGTATGGGCTACATCTTCGCACGTCCCCTGCAAAAGAATAATATGATATAAAGAATAATAAAAATATATAATAATATTATTAAGCTAGATACAAATTGAAGTGGTTTTATTAACGCCAAAATAATAAAAGACCTAATAAAATGTTAGTGATGTATTTAATAATTGGTCAATAATTAATTAATTAGCTGATTGAATGTTCAATTGATTGGTTGTTTGACTGACTGAGTTATCAATTGCATAATTTATTAATAGATGATTGATTGGTTAATTGATTCATTCATTGGTTGATTTGATTGACTGACTAATTGGTTGATTCATTGATTGATGGTTGTTGATTTATGATTCAGTTAATTATTTTTGTTATTTTTTGTTAACTTAAATAGTGCTAAATCAACAATGACTAGTTTCCACTAATTGAGACACTAACCGATAAGGGTAGTTTTTAAATTATGAATTACATCTAGGCCTATCTAGCCAACCAAACAATCGCTCGTATGTACCGAACTTAATTGGTGCCTCTCCATCTTTCCATATCACGATCCGCACACATCCGGATGATTAACATGTAGGGTGCCACCAGGACTTGCTTGACGGCACCCTATATATGTTTCCGAAGAGAAGGGGGAGGGGCAATGAGAGCAAAATGGGCGTGGGCGGCAGGCGCTCAAAAACGTAGCTTTGAGCATCTTCACGTAACCATCCATCAACAGAATAAATTAAT